>NC_044018.1:28024186-28084722 GCF_900496995.4 Aquila chrysaetos chrysaetos | reverse complement strand
TCCCCCCCAACCCAGCCTGGCACAGGGCGACTGTGGACGCCCCCCTCCCCTGTCCCAGCCCAGGGAGCAGCCACGGGGGGGGGGCTCGGCCACCCCTCAGCGGGGTGAAAACCAGCGGGAAGGGGCGTTTTCTGCCCAGGTTGGGGGGTCGTTGGGGTTTTTTTACACACCACACCCCCCCCCCGCTGCGGTGTCGGCGGGCAGAGCCACGCCATTATCCTGCGACAGATGCTGTTTCGCACCGACAGCTCCCGCCCCGGCCTCGGCGACCCTTCGACGTGGCCGGAGCAAAACCGGGGCGGACGGTTTTTGGAAGAGGCCGGTGGCCGCTCGGGAGCGGATCCGACATCAGCGGAACGTGCCGGGCGGTCTCCCGGTTCCCCGGGAACGGCGCTTGGCTCCGGCAGGAGAACGTTCCTCCTTCGGTTTTTTTCCCGGCGGTCACTGCTGCTCTCCCGGCGTTTTTATCCGGCACTGACGTCATCTTTCCATGAGTTTTCCCCTTGGCAAACGCAGCTCGAGTCACTCCAAAGGCCCGGCCGGATTTACGGCTTCTGGCCTTTGCCAACGGGTAGATCAGAAAGGCTTGCCGTCCCAAAAAACCCCAGCAAAATTTTGGGGGGGTGGGTGGGTTGGCCCAGAGACATTTGTGGCTGGTGTTGAAAGCCTGGGGGCGGCCACCAGGGGTTGGCAAGGCCCCTGAGCAGCACTGGGAGCTCGTCACCCTCCCAGGTACGGTGCTGGGGGGCTGGAAGGCATCACCCCCCCCAGGTCAGGATGGGACCCCTCTCTGGGCAGGGTCCTCGAGGTGCTGCCCGCTCTCCCAGGGGTGTCAGAAACCATTTTGCTGGCACCGGCACCAGCATGGAGCTTGGCGGGGGGTGAGAGGTGTGGGTGTCATGGGGTCACCCCCGCCCCAGGGTGGCTCCGTGTCTGTTTGGGCTCCTGGGGGAAGCATTTCCAGTCACCCCCAGCCTCAAAGCTGAGGCTGGGATTCCCGTGGGAGCGGGAAGCAGCCAGAGATGCGAGGAGGGGACCCAGCGCTGCCGAGGTCTGTCTCCGGGGCGAGCGGCCGCCGCGCATCTCCCCGTTGTCACCGGTGCCGTTCCGTGTCGCTCGGCTGTCACGGCTTTACCGAAACCACCTGGAGCGGAGCCGTGGGCTGGCCACAGGGACGGAGCGCGGCTGGAGGACCCAAGCCGGCCCGGAGACGTCGGCGAGGAGTGATGGCTGCCTGGGGAGGCTGCAGGCTCAAGGAGACGGTGATGGGGGACGGAGACCCCCGAGCCTGGGGGGTGGATGTGCGGGGGCTAAAAATAAGGGTCCGAGCTGCCCTTGGGTCCCCTCCTGGCCCTAAGAGCTCTCCTTCGACCGGTGCGGGCACAGCCCAGGCAGCTCTGGTGGTTACAGGGAGGGGAAGGATGGGAGTGGGACTGGATGAGGTGCCGCCAACCTGCGGGGTAGAGGGTCGGTTTTAGGCTCAGCTCTTCTCTCCGTCCCTTCTGGGGTCTTGATGGACGTTGGGAGCGAAGGTCTGGCCAGAGCGTCAGGGAACGGCCAGAGCATCGGTCCTGGCTCGCTGGTGGGAGCCAGGAGCTCCTGCCAGCGTCAGAGGTGCTGGGAGGGAGCTCAGGAGGGCAGGTGGCTCCATCTGCCCAGCACCTGGATGAAAGAGCGGGGTAGGGTTTCACGCTGCCCTAAAAAACCCGGGCTGAGACCAAAGGAGAAGAGCAGGACACCAAAAATGAGGATTTGGTGGGGCTGGGAAGCAGGACAGGGGCCTGGCGTCGCACATGGGCAGGTGGTCTGTGCCTGGAGCCTCTCGCCCTCTTCTTTCCGTGCTGGAAAATGCTGGTGGTTGTTACATTGATGCTGGTGCGGGGATTTCTGTGGAAGAAACCATTTTAAGCACCGTTGAGCGAGCGATCCCTCAGCTCTGAGCAGCAGCAGGCGAGCTTTGGCTAATTAGAGACGGCAAACGAGTAGCCTGTGAAACTCCCGCGTCTGTCATTCTTATCTTTGTTAAGGCTGCTGTGACGCTTCCCTGGTTAATTATCACACTCCCCGGCCAGGAGCCTGGTAAGAGATAATCTGCGTGAAGTCCGGCAGTCCCAAAGTTTATTATTTCTTTTTAACAAAGATAAGAACGCGTGTTTTCAAAGGCAATTAGTGCTTTTGCATTGCTGTCACTCTAGTGTCTCTTGAAGCAGCCCGGCTTTTCTTTCTCCGGGGAGGTGAGGGCTGAAGTGCAGCTTAAAAACCTTGGGGGAGGGGGTCCCCAAGTCACTGGGGGTGCCTGAGCCCCCAGTGCTCTGCCGGGAAATGTTTTTGCAGGTAAAGGCGGCGTTTTTGCAGGTAAAGGTGCCATCGGTCGCTGCTCAGGCCACCGGTGCCGCAGGGGGGCAGCAATTCCTTCCGCAAGGGAAAAAAAAAAAAAAAAAACGGCTGAATTTTGCAAACTGCATCATAACCCGCCTTCCTAAAAATAGCCTGGCTTCCCTGGCGCTGCTGGGGAGGTGTCGCAGCCCGTCGCGACGCCCGGCTTCGTCAGGAGACAGCGAAGCCTTGACAAATAAACGCTGTGGCTGCTCGCAGCTCCGGCGGAGCCAAATAAAAATAAAAATCCCCAAGCCAGAGGAGTTGGGAGATTCGTTAAGATGTCGGTGAGGCCGGCCGGCTTCTGGCTCCGGAGGGATCCCAGCGGCTGCGGGATCGCCATGCTGTGCTCCGACGTGTCTCTCGCATGTGGCCGGGGTGGAAGTGGGATGGCTTCTCCTGCCGCCGCCTCCTCCCCCAAAATAAAGAGCCCCCGGGGAGGTTTGTGGTACGGCTTGATTTCTCTTTAATTTGACTTTCTCCTCCTTTAATTTCGCTTTCTCCTTTAATTCCGCTTTGTCCGCCTTTAATTCGATTTTTTTTCCTCCTTTAACATCATTTTTTCCTCTTCTAATCTGATTTTCTTGAGGCTCTCCGTCAGGACGGCGAGAAATCCCGCAGTCGCAAAGAGGAGGAAACGGCCGAGGCCTCGCAGCCGAAAAAATCCATTAAAAAGGCAGGTCGTGGGACCCCGATTTCACGGGATGGGGGGGCGGCACGGGGGGGGGGGTCCTGGGGCAGGAACGGGCGCGACTGACCCAGTCCTCCCTCCCCGTGCCAGCGCCGCAAGCGGGTGGCCGGCGCCGAGGGACCCAGCCGCTCCTCCCGGAGAGGATCCCGCCTCGGCAGCCAGGTTTGCCGCCGTGGAGGAGGAGGAGGAGGAGGAGGAAGATTTCCCAAACTCCGGCAGGCGCAGGACGGCCGGGGGGGGGCTCTGGGGGGCGGATTTGCCCCCCCCCCCCGCTGACGGGGGTTCTCTGCTCCGCAGGTGGTGGTGATCGAGCAGAACGGCTCCTTCCAGCTGAGGATCCCCAAAAACTTCATCTGCGAGCACTGCTTTGGCGCCTTCCGCAGCAGCTACCACCTCAAGAGACACATCCTCATCCACACCGGTAACGGCGGCCAATGCCCCACCTCCCACCACCCTAACGAGCGCCGGGCTGCCTTAATTAAACACCCGGCTCCCCCCTAATTATGTGTCGTGGCCCCCCTGGTTCCCTCCAGGCGAGAAGCCCTTCGAGTGCGATGTGTGCGACATGCGCTTCATCCAGAAATATCACCTGGAGCGTCACAAGCGCGTCCACAGTGGGGAGAAACCCTACCAGTGCGAGCGCTGCATGCAGGTACCGCCCCAGGGGAGCCGGGATCCGGCTGGGATCTGCTCCCTAGGGATCTGGACAGGGCTGGAGGGGGGAAAACACCCCCCCCACGGCTCATAACCGCCCCCCCCCCCGCCCCAACCTCTGCCGCAGAGCTTCTCCAGGACAGACCGGCTGCTGAGACACAAACGAATGTGCCAAGGTTGCCAAACCAAGACCCCCGACTCGCAGCTGCTGCTCTAGGAGCCGAGCTGAGCCCCGGCACCGGCTGGGAACGCCGACGGCAGCTCCGGGGGTGGTTGTTTTTCCTTCCTCCCCCCCCCCTTCCTTCCTCCTCCTCCGTTTCTCCTGGGTTTTCGCCCCTGTTCCAGCTCCCCGCGGCAGGGACGGGGAAGAGCCGGCCGCTCGCCCGGACTTTCAGCTGACAGCGCTGTCCATAACTCGAAGATGATCTGGAAAAACCTTCCCCCGACCGGCAGAAACCGCAGGCAGCTGCCTCTAAACCTGCCTCTTATTTCCCCCCCCCCCCCCGTTTTATTCCCGAGTCCCGCCCTCCCCCTCTCAGGAAAGGCTTGGAGCCCCAAGCCGGCCTAAAGCAGAGCAAAACCGGGACGCCTCCAGCCCCGACCGCTTCCTTTCGGCCGCCGGACGGGCTCGCGCAGGCGCTCGGCTCTCAGGTAGGAGGGTCTCGCAGGGAGGAACCGTGTCTAACCCCTTTTTTTTTGTTGTTTTTTGAGAAAAAAGAGGAAAAACAAGCGTTGGTGGGGCTGCAGCAGCTGTCGGCTGCGGGGGGGGGGGCCGTCCCAGCAGCAAGCTCTGCGGTGCTTCCCTTTTCCTTTTGAGTTTCTTCATTGGGTTTTTTTGTTGTTGTTTTCTTCTTCTTTCCGCGCGCGTTTTGGGGCCGTTGCCTTTGCTCGCCTCCACCCCCGGCTCTGGTGGGGGGGCCGGGGCTGTGACGCACCTGGGGGGGGGTGCTGAGGTGAGACGGAGCCTCACCCAAAAACGGGCCGTTTGCTGGAAAACCCCGATGCTGAGGGGAAGACCCTTGACTTGACCTGAACATCCCCGGAGCCTCGGGGGGGGGGCAAGGGGTGGCCGTGGAGAGACCCCCCCCCCACCCCAGCTCCCAGCCCTCCTCCCTGCCGGGGAGGGGGGTCACCCCTGCTCGCCCCCACGCCGCATTTCGGGGACGCCGGAGAAGAGCCGGGCTCTTTGGGGACAGTCCTGGGGATGCCGACGGTGCCTGGCTGCCCCCCCAGCCCCTCTTGCGACCCCCCCCCCAAAGCACAGACTGCTCTGCAAGCGGGTCCTGGACGCTGTGCCGTCCCGCGTCGAACGCTTCCATGCCGGGGGGGAGCAAAGGGGCCGAATTTGGCTGCTGCTCCCCCCCCCGCCCCCAAGTCATCATTTTTGCGCCCTGTTCCTCTTTCTGGTGCTGCCTGGAACTGGGGTCGGTACCGAATGCGGCTGTGGGCGGCGGGGGGGGGGCGGTTGTGCTGTCTCTGTTGATACCGCGTCGGGACACCCCAATGGACAGGAGACACCCCGCTCTCCCCCATTTTGGGCGCCCCCCCCCCCGGCTGCGCTGCAAGAAGAGCTTCAGCTTGGGCAGCTCCCGGCACGGGGCTGCAGGCAGGAGCTGTGACCCCCCCTCGCCTGACTCTGTCCCCGTCGGCCTTTTGCGTCTCTGGGATTTGAGGGGGGGAGGGCCAGGCCAGGTTTTTGGGAGCTTGGGGGGGTCGGACCCTGCCCCGGCGTGGGAAAGCCGGGGGGGCTGACTAAAACCGGGAACGAAACCGGGAGCGAAACTGGCGGCACGGAGGTTTCACCGTCTGCACCGGTGAGGGCAAAAGTGCAGCGGCCGCATCCAGACACGCCCCCCCAGGGAGGGGGCACAGGGGCCCCACGCCCCCCCAGCTTCATTTTGGGGGTGGTTTTTTGTTGATTTTTGGGGTTTTAATACACTTATTTTGCTATGGGGGAAGGGAAGGGGGGGCGGGGGGGGTCAGGGTGCGGCCCCGGGGCGGGGGGGGGGGGGGGTGTCAGGGTGCGGCCGCAGGGCTGACCCTGTGTCACTTTTAAACTGTAGTTTTTTTCTAAGCCGTCCCCAGCGTGTTCCCCCCCCCCCCCCCCCCCCCCCCCGCAGCGTCGGTCCCTGTCCCCCCGCCCCGGCCTTTAGGGTTTATTTAAATAAAAACTCGTCGGGTTTTTTCTTTTTTAACCCGGGCTCCACTTCTTGATGGGAGGGGGGGGGCTGGATCTGGCTGGGAGCTGTCGCCCCCCCCCCCCCCCCCCCCCAGCACCCACTTACCTCCCTCCCTGGGGACCTGGCCCCACTGGCAAAGGGAGGTGACAGTGTCACACGTTGGGGACACGGCGGCTCCTTTTATTGAGAGTCTTCCAGCACAGCGGGGGGGGGGGGGGTGTCCCTGGGGACACAGTGGGGTTGGGGTGGCTTTCGGGGTGTCCCCGTTGTCCCCTCAGCCCGGCCGGTAACTGGGGTTGACGGTGGTGGTGGTGGCACTTCTGAAGAGGGGGTTGTTCTGTGGGGAGGACAGCCGGGGGGGGGGTCAGGGCCCTGACCCAGGGTGGGGGGGTAGCCCCAGTTTGGGGACAGAGAGGGTACGTGGGGATGGTCACCTCGTTCCAGCGGGCGTGCTGGCGTTCCCGCTGGAAGCGCCGAAATTCCCGCCGGTCGTAGACCTCGGTGGCGATGCGGTACAGCCCCAGCACCAGCAGCCCCAGTGCCACCGTCCCGGCCACCAGCCCGGCCACCAGCCCCGCCGTGCCCTCCGCCCCGGCTGGGGGAGAGGGGCAGGGCTGGGCGGGGGGGGCCATGGCAGCGAGGACCCCGTCCAAGCAGCCGCAGGGTCCCACAGGCTCAAGGACCCCCCCACCCACAGGGTCCCATGGGGGTGAGGACCACCCACCCACAGGGTCCCATGGGTGCAGGGAAACACCCCCCCCCCCCCAATCCATGGGGTCCTGTCGGTGCAAAGACTTCCCCCCCCCCCCCCAACCACCCAGCCATAGGTGTCTGGGGGTGCAAGGATGCTCCCCCAGGTATATGGGGCCCTTGGGGCATGGGGGTCCCATAGGTGCAAACACCCCCCCGCCCAGGCATAGGGCCCTGTGGGGTGCAGGGTTTATTGGGGTGCAGGGACCCCCCCCCCCCTTGGGCAGGGTGTCCTTTGGGGTGCAGGGTCCCTCAGGACAGGGACCCCCCCGACAGGCAGAGGGGTCCCGTAGGGTGCAGGGACTCCTGGGCGGAGGGTCTGTGGGGACATGGCATCGCTGGGGGGGCATGGGGGTCCCCGGGGTGCCCCCGCACTCACCCTCCTCAACCCAGACGGTCAGCGTCACCTCCCTGTCCTCATCCTCATCCTCGCCACCCTCCCCCTCGATGAGGATGAGGAGGACGCGGCCATCCTCAGTCTTCTCCCGGCACCAGGCGTGGGGGTCCGGGGGGGGCGCGGGCAGCACCCGGGTGGTGACATGGGCGCAGGCATGGCTGCAGTTCCCCCGCAGCGGCCCCAGCCCGAAGGCACTGCAGTCGGCGCAGTCCCTGGGGACCCCCGGCCCCCCCCTCAGGGCGCTGGCCTTGGCCCCCCTGCCCCCCCCCCCCCCCGGCCCACCGCCCTCGCTGACCCCGTGGCCCCATCCCTGTCCCCGTGTCCCCCGCCAGCTCCATCCCTGTCCCACATCTTCCCTGTCCCATCCCCTCCATGCCTGTGTCCTCGTCCCCCCCATCCCTTGTCCCCATCCCCTCAGCCCCCCTACCCCCCCATACCCGTGTCCCATCCCCAGTCCCTGTCCCCGTTCCCCCACCCCCTCCCCACCCTTGTCCTATGTCCCAGTCCTGGTCCCCGCCCGTAGCTGCGTCCCGTGTCCCTGTCCCCATCCCCTCAGCCCCTGTCCCCTCCCCACTCGTGTCCCCATCCCAATCTCTGTCCCCATACCCCCGGCCACCCCATTCCCCCCCCCCATGACCTCTGTCCCCACCCACGTCCCATGTCCCCATCCCAATCCCGGTCCCTGTCCCATGTCCCCATGCCGGGGGCTCACCGGAGGCGCTGGCAGGGGGTGCGGCAGGAGGGGCAGCGGGCGCAGAAGGGTCCCACGTAGCCGGGCTGGCAGAGGCAGCTCCCGCAGACGCAGCGCCCGTGGCCGCTGCACTCCCGGCCACCGTGCAGGCAGCCCCCCCGGCCCAGGGGGCAACCGCAGCCGCTGCCCCCGAAGCCCTCGTGGCACCGGCACGTCCCGCACACGCACTTGCCCCGCTGCGGGCCTGGGCACCGCGCTGGCATCACACGGCCCCAACGGGCCACCGCGGTGTCCCCCGGACCCCCGCTCCCGCGTGGGACCCGTGGGACAGGGATGGGACCACCCGTAGTGGGATGGGAACGTGATGGGGACGGGACCCCCGTGGGACATGCAGTGGGGAGGGGACCCGTGGGGACAGGGGCACCTGATTGGGACGGGACCCCCACGGGGACAGGGACACGATGGGGACAGGACCCGTGGGACAGGAGCACGCCATGGGGATGGGACCCCCTTGGAGATGGGACCCGTGGGGACAGGGACATGTGACAGGGATGGGACCCATGGGGACATGCCATGGGGACAGCCCCCCCTGCCCAGGGATGGGAACCCCCAGGACAGGCACAGGCGTGGCCCCCGTGGCCCCCCCCCCACCTCCGCAGGGCAGCCCCTCATGGCGCTCGCAGCCGCTGTTGTCGCACTGGCAGAGGGTCCCGCTGAGCCCAGGGGGGCACTCGCAGGCGCCGCAGACGCACTGGCCTCTGCCGCTGCAGGGGGGCCCTGTGCTGTTGGGGGGCCGGCAGCCCCCCGCCGCCTCCGCCGCCTCCGCCGCCGCTCCCTCGCACTCGCACCGACGGCCCCGACGGCCCCCAGGGCACCTGGGGCAAGGGGGGGGGGTATCAGCCATGGTCAGCCCCCCCCCCCTGCCCCATGGACACCCCCCCGCTTTGCCTCCATCCCTCCCCTTGGACCCCCAGCCCACCCCATGGACCCCCCCTTCCCCCCCATTGCCTCCAGCCCACCCCCCCAGATCCCCATCCTGCCGCCCCACCCTGTCCCATGCCCCCCCCTCGGTACCTGCAGACCCCGCAGAGGAGGGTGCCGCCGTGGCAGAGGGGGGCCTGGGGCTGGTGGTGGGTGCAGGAGCACCCGCAGAGGGTGCCCAGCTCCAGGCTCAGCTCCTCGGTGAAGCCCAGCACCCGCAGTCCCACCCGCTGCGGGGACCCCAGGCAGACCCCCGCCTGCACCCGCACCGTGAAGGTCACCTGCGGGGGGGGGGCACCCACGGCACAAGGGGATGCAGAAGGACACACAGACAGGTCGGACAGGCAGGGACACGGGACGGGGGGGACACGGGCGGGTGCAGGATCAGTCCCTGGGGCTCTGCCACCCCCGTGGGTCCCCCACGTCCCAGCCCTGTCACCCCCGGGGTGGGGGGGGGAGCAGCCCAGCCCAGCCTGACCCAGCCCAGCACCCCCAGCCCTGCCCGCTGCCCCACGGGGCCGTGTCCCCCCCAACCTGCGGCCGTGCCCCCCCAGCCCCCCCGAGCCTGTGACCACCCATGCCTCCCCTGTGCCCCCCCATGCCTGTGCCGATGTCCCCCCATGTCCCCCCCATGCCCACCAAGCCTGTGCCCATGTCTCCCTATATCCCCCCAATGTCCCCCCCCATGTCCCCCCACCTCCTGGTTGACACGGACGCCGGTGCAGAGGCCCCCATGGGGCCGGGGGGGGCCGGGGGGGCCCCCGCAGTGGGACTCGTAGCTGAGGCTGATGCCAGGGGGCAGCGGCGAGTGCTGCAGCTCCACGGTGGACGAGAGGCTCTGGGGGGGGGGGGCACCCATGGGCGTCAGCACCCACCGACCCTCCCTGGGGGGCACCCACCCCATCTGGGGGGGGCCACCCCACCCAGGCATCCCGTGTGTCCCCCCCTCACGTTGTAGGCGTCAGCGATGAGCTGCACCACGTTGCTGGAGTCCTCCCGCAGCTCCCCCACCACCGACTTGGGGATCAGGCGGCTCAGCTCCTGCGCGGGCACAGGGTCAGGGGGGGCCCGGGACCCCCCCCTCAGGGATCCCCCCCCGTCCCCGTCCCGGGACAGCCCCCTCCTCTCTCACCTGGTAGACGGGCACGGTGGGACCCGTCACGGCAAAGATGGGCTGGATGTTGGCGGCCGAAAGCACTTGGGCCAAGTGGCCCACCGAGGGGTAGTCCTGCAAGGGGGGGGGAGCATGGGTGCTGGGCCCCCCCCCCCAGCCACCCCCCCCCCCGGTGCCTGGGGACCTACATAGAGGTGGCTTTTGGTGTAGACGCCGCTGGCATCAAGGTGGCAGCGGGTGTCGCTGGGGACGACGATGCCACCCAGTTTGCCGTCCCCCGCCGTGTGGAAGGTGTCGTCGGAGGCGAAGACCAGCAGGCGGGTGACGGGGCGCCAGCCGATGCGCTCCTGGGGGGGCACGGGCGGGGGGGGGCTCGCAACAGGGTGCACGCCAAGCTTGGACACGTGCGTGGGCACTGGCAAGCTTGCATGCATGCATGCTTGCACAGGTTTTTGCATGCAGGCATGCTTGCACCCACACTTGCAGGCAGGCACATTTGCGCACACACACACTTGCACATGCTCTTGCAGGCACCCATGCATGCAGGCTCACTTGCAGGCATGCATGCTTGCTTGCACGCACACATGCTTGCACATGCTCTTGCAGGCACACTTGCATGTGCTTTTGCATGCAGCAACACTTGCACACACACTTGCAGGCAGTTGTGCTTGCACGCACGCTGGCAGGCGCTTTTGCAGGCAGGCGCACCTGCACATGCTCTTGCACATGCTTTCGCAGGCAAGCACATTTGCACACACACTTGCACATCCTCTTGCAGGCAGGCATGCTTGCACACACACTTGCACATGCTCTTGCAGGCACCCACGCATGCAGGCTCGCTTGCAGGCAGGCATGCTTGCACGCATGCTTGCACACGCTTTTGCAGGCAAGCACATTTGCACGCACACTTGCACACGCTCTTGCAGGCACCCACGCAGGCAGGCAGGCATGCTTGGACGCACGCTTGCACACGCTCTTGCAGGCAGACGCATTTGCAGGATCGCTTGCAGGCAGGCACGCTTGCACTCGCTCTTGCATGCAGGCATGCTCACAGACTTGCACGCACTCTTGCACGCAGAAATGCTTGCATGCGCACTTGCAGATGCTCCTGTGTGCAGGCAACACTTGCAGGCAAGCGTGGTTTCAGGCAGGCACACTTGCAGATGCTCTTGCACACAGCCACGTTCCCAGCCACACTCGCAGGTACACTTGCACACAGAAACGCTCGCGCGTCCTCTTGCAGATCCTCTCGCACGCAGGCTCACCTACACCCGCGCACACTCACTCCCATGTGCCCGCTTGCCGGCGGGCACCCTTGCACACCCCCCCCCCCCGGCTTTGCCCGCTCCCACCCTCGCCCACTGACCTCGCAGACGGCCACCTGCATGATGGCGTCGAAGCCGCCCTCGGGTGCGTCCAGGTTGCCGGAGATGCGCTGGCGGCTGACGCGTTCGGCGAACTCCCCGGCGTCGGCGGTGAGGGAGAGGACGTGGCGGAAGGCGGCGGGGGGGTCGCAGGGCTCCTGCCGCTCCGGACAGGGGTTACGCAGTTTGGAGGGCACCGTGCTGACGTAGGGCAGCACCGTCTTGTCCACGAAAGAGCCGAAACCTGGTGGGGAACAAAGCTTTGGTGTTGCAGGAGCGTGGGGGGGGGGGGCACCCGAGCACCCCGAAATCCCCCCGGCGGCCCCCCCCCGGCGTGTCCCCACCGATGCGGACGGAGGAGGTGACGTTGCGTAGGGCGGCCAGGAGGTCGCTGCCCAGCTTGCGGACGTTCTCCAGGTCGTCCCTCATGGAGTAGGAGAGATCCATCAGGTAGTAGAGGTCCACGGGGTGGCCTTGCGCCCGCCGGAACCGCACCTGGAAGCTCTGCTCCTCCCCTGGGGTGGGGGTCAGGGGGGGCCGATAGCCTCCCCCCCACCAAAACTAAGCTCCCAGCTCCCCCCGCATCCCACCGGCACCCTTCCCCAGCCCCCCCAGCATGGGGCTGCCCCATCTCCCCGTCCCCCCCTCCATCCTCCTTCTCCAGCCCCCCAGCCATCCTCCACCTTCCTCTTCACCCCCTCCAACTCGCTACCCATCCCACATCTCCTTCCCCCCCCCGTCCATCTCCCCCACCACCCCCCATCTTCTGCATCTTCTCCCCCCCCCCCATTCCTCTCCCCGTGCCCCCCCCCTCACCCGGCCGGAGAAGCAGCTGGATGCTCTGGGGCCGCAGCTGGGTGGGCCCCCCCCGGCCCCCCCCGGGACCCAGCTCCTCATCCTCCAGCACCCGCACGCTGCCGCGGGGCTCCACCACGGCGCCGGGGGGGCACCCAGCTCGCTCCAGGGCCTCCCGCGGGGCGCAGCGGGTGGCTTCTGCCTGCCCCCCCCGCGTGAAATCCTGCGGGAGACGGGGGTCAGCGCCAGCACCCCCTGCCCCACCCTGCCCCCGCACCCACCGCTCCACGTCCCGCCGCGCCCCACATCCCCCCTCCACCCACCGCCCCGCACCCCACAGCCACCTGCACCCCACAACCCCCCCAGCACCCACCTCCCTGGCAGCCATCGCTCTGCGCCCCACATCCCTCCTGCACCCATCGCTCGCGTCCCCAGCGCCCATCGTCCCAGACCTCGCCTCCCTGCACCCCGCGTCCCTCTGCGGTGTCCCTCCTGCACCCCCCCCGCACCCCACGTTCCCCTGCACCCCACGTTCTGCATCCCCTGCACCCCACGTTCCCCTGCACCCCACGTTCCCCTGCACCCCACGTCCCTGCCCCCGAGGGGACGTGGGAGACAGGCGGGTGCTGGGTGCTGCGGGGGGGCCACCCCCACCCCCCTCAACCCCCCCCGGCTGTTTGTCACTGAGGTTTTGCTGCTTCCTGGTGACAAACCGCAGGGATGGGGGGGGGGGGTCACGCAAGGGAGGGGGGTGGGGGGCTGGCACCCACCAGGCCCCACAGCACATGGGGGCCCCAGGGACAACAGGGACCCTCATGGGATACTTGGGGGCCCAGGGACCCCCAGGCACACGGTCCCCAGGGAGCCTGGGACCCCCCCCCCGGCACCCCATGGCACATAAGGGGCCTCGTGCCTCACTGGGGACCCACAGGGATGCTGTGCCCCCCCCCCTGCGTCACACCGGGGACCCCCACAGCACAGCTGCCACCCCACAGCACACTGTGACCCCGTGGGACACCCCAAGGGACACCAGGCCCCCCCCCATGCTGCACCCCTACTGCAACAGGATGCTGCAGCCCCAGGGGACCCCAGGGCACCCAGGGACCCCCACGGACATGGGGACTTCGTGGGGACCCCACAGGACACGGTGACCCCCCACGGGAAATGGGGACTGCATGGAACCCCCCACGGGACACGGGGACCCCACATCTCAGGGGGACCCCCAGGGACCCCAGCGCACCCCACTCCCCCACCCCACCCTGCGACCCCCCAGGGGGACCCCAAAGCCACACTGTGACCCCCACGGACACGGCCCCCCCCCCCAGGGACACAACGCCCCCCAGTATGGTGGGGAACCCCCAAAACCGGACCCTGAGCGCTGCGGGTGGGGTGGGGGGGTCAGGGTGAGGAGGGGGTCAGGGTGGGGGGGGATCGGGGGGGTCCCCACACTCACCGGGTCCTCACACCAGGCGCATCGCGGGTGGGAGCGGACACACGCCTCGCAGGACGCCTGGGGCTCGCAGGACCCTGGGGACACCCGGGGGGGGGTCGGAGGGGGGGGTCAGGGTGCCTGGGGTGGGGGAAGGGATCCTCCCCGCGGGTGCCCCCCCAAGTCCCTTACCTGTCCCGGCCGCCCCCGGGGCCGCCAGCAGCAGCGGCAGCAGCAAGAGCCCCCCCGGCCGCCCCATGGCCCCGGCGCTGCTGGGAGGCAGGGCGGGGGGGGGGGGGGGAGACGACGAGGGGGGGGCGGCTCCCGGGGGGGGGGGGGGGCGGGGTAGGGGCCGCATCCTGCCCCGGGGCGGGGGGGGGGGGGGATGGGACCCCGCAGGTGCCGCGCCCTGACCCCCCCCACCCCCCGCGGCCCTGGGGTGGGGGAGAAGGGGTTGGGGGGGGAAGCCCGCGGGGGGGGGGGACGTTGGGCAGGGGTACCCTTGGGTGGGGATCGGGGTGCTCGGGGGGGGGGTACAGGCGGGCTGGGAGGGGCCGGGGGGGGGGGCTTGGGCGCTGCGGGAGGTATGTTGGGGGGGGGGGGGAAGCTCCCCGAAGGGGGGCGGTGGTACGAGGGGTGCACCCGCCACCGGGGGGGGGGGGGGGGGGGGGAACGGGGGGTGGGGGGGTGCCGGTGTAACTCCGCAGCGCCGGGGCCCCCCCCCCGCGGCCACCGCCGGGACCTGCAGCCACCGCCCTGCCCCCCGCCGGGGGGGGTCCCCGTTGTCTCGGGGACGCTCCATCACCCCGGGGGCGTTCCCCTCCCCCCCACCCAAGGGTGCCCCCCTCATCCCTGTGTCCCCCCTTATCCCTGAGGGGGGGTCCCGCAACTGTCCCCAAGAGTGGGGCGGGCGAGGGGTGTCCCCAATCGTCCTCGGGGGGGTCCCCCATCATCCCGGGATCCCCCCGGCTCCAAGAGTCCCATTCCCCCCCCCGCCCCCGAGTGCCTCCCCCGCTCCCCCCACCACACCAGGACCCCCCCAAATTTCCATCACTTTATTTTGCAAAAATAGAAAAGTCCCGTGTCCCCTCCCCCGGCGGGGGGGGGGGGGGGTGGGCTGTAAACATGGCGGGGGGGCCCCCCCGGCAAGAGGGGGGGGGCAGCTCGGACACCGGCGGGGGGGCGGCAGGGGGCAGCGGCAGGGGTGTACCCCCCCCCCCAGGCCGGGGGGACCCCGGTGTAAACGCAAAGGAATAAATAACAGGTGAAAAGTGCTGCCCCGGGGGGGGGGGGCACCCCCCCGTGTAGTGTAACAGGCCCCCCCCGAGGGCTGTGCACCCCTAAATTGGGGGGGGGGGGCAAATTGGGGAGGGTCAGGGACCCTCCCCATCCAGCCAGGCTGGGAGTAACAGACATTTGGGGGGGGGGGGGGCAGTTTGGTCCTGGGGGCAGTTGGGGTGTGAAACACCCCTTCCCCCCCCCCAATGCTGCCCTGGGGGGGGGGGGCACCAGGCATAGCCCCCCCATGGCATTGGGGTCACTGTGACTATGGCTTGAGACCCCCCCAGCAATACTGGGGGGTCTAGGGGGGGGGGTCACCTTGTGCCCCTCATCTTTGGTCTCTATAGTGTTCTGTGCCGGGGGGGGGGGACAGCGGGGGGGGATTTTGGGGTCCCCCCACCCCAACAGCGTCAAAAAGCAAAACCCACAAGCAGCGCCCCACCCCCCCCCCCCCCCAAATATAAAATAAACCAGCAAATAAAATGCCCCCCTCAGAATGGGGGGGGGGGTCCTGCCTCTGCCCCAGCAGTGCCCCGGGGTGGGGGGGGGGAAGGGAATGGGGGTGCCCCCCCCCCTCCAAATCCACCCTGTCTCCAATAAATAAAGTCCCAGATGCCTGGGGCCCTCCTGGATGCCTGGGCCCCCCCCCCCCCCGGTTTGACGAGGGGGAGGTGCGTAGCAGGGGGCGGCACCCCGGGGGTGTCAGGCATTAATTTGGGGAGGGGGGAGGCAATTTCTGTCCATCGTTGCCCCCCCTCAAATCCCCCCCCCCCAATACAAGGGTGGAGGGCTGTAGTGGGGCTGGGGGGGGGGGTAGGGGAGGGGGGAGGCAATTTCTGTCCATCGTTGCCCCCCCCTCAAATCCCCCCCCCCCAATACAAGGGTGGAGGGCTGTAGCGGGGCTGGGGGGGGGGTAGGGCTTTGGCGTGAAGCTGAGGTTGGGGTGGGGGGGCCTCCCTGGGCCCCCCAGCTTAAGGCAATAGCTCTGCCACGGGGTCCCCCCCGGGCCGGCTCCGTCAGTCTCTGGAGCCCCCCCCCCCAAGTTTGGGGGGGGGGGCACACCATGGGGGCTCCCCCTCCCCGGAGCAAGGGGGGGGCCCTGGAAGGCAGTTGTGAATGTCCAACCCCGGTGGAGGGTTATGGTGGCCCCCCCAGCAAGGGCAGGGGGCTATGGGGAAGCGGGGGGGCCGGGGGGGCTGTCCTGGGCAGCAGGGGGCTCCGGGGGGGGGGGGGGCTGCGCCGCCTCCTCCTCCTGGAACATCTCGGGGTTCTCCAGCATCTCCCGGATGAGGGGGGGCATCGGCCCCGGGATCTCCATCTTCAGCGTGATGGCTCGCTCTGCGCCTGCGGGACCCCCCCCGTCAGCTGACAGCCGTGCCCCCCGCGAGCTTCAAGCCCCCCCCCCGCAAGCTTCAATCCCCTCCTGTGAGCTTCCCTGCGAGCTTCCCACCCCATGAGCCAGCCCCTCCGAGCACCCCCCCACCTACAAGTTTCCCCCTGCGAGCTTCCCCCCCCCCCCCCCGTGAACAAGCCCCTCCAAGCATCCCCCCAAAATTCCCCCCCCCACGCTTCCCTGCGAGCATCTCCCCGGGAGCTTCCCCTCTTGTGAACATCCTCCATGCGAGCATCCCCACAACCTTCCCCGCGAGCTTCCCACCCCGTGAGCGAGCCCCTCCGAGCACCCCCCACCCATAAGAGTTTCCCCCCCCGCGAGCATCTCCCCACCATCTCCCCGCCGCCAGCTTCCCCCCACGAACGAGCCCCTCTGAGCACCCCAAATTTTCCCCCACAACCTTCCCCCCCCCCCCCTTCCAGGACCCTCCCCGGCACCGTGAGCCCCCCAGGCCTGGGGGGGGGGTCCCGGGGGTCCCCTGCCCCCCCCCCTCACCCTTGGTGCTGATGCCACGCAGGTCGGTGATCTTCATGAGCATGCGGGGGAACATGTGGGGCTGGCGGGGCCGGCGCCGGCGCGCGTACACCTTCAGCGCTTCCAGCAGCGGCTCCTGCAGCTTCTCCACCTTCTCCGGCTCCTCCAGGTCCATGCGGTCTGGACAGGGGGGGACACACACACGGTGGGGGGTGTCACCAGCCCCAGTCACCCCCTTCTGTCCTCTGTGGCCCCTCGTCCGACACCCATCCCTGAGCCCCGAATCCAGCGGGGTGTCCCTGGCGTCCCCACTGCCTCCTGATCCGGAGGTCCCGTGTCCCAGCTGCCTCCTGGCCTGGTGGTCCCGATGTCCCCACGTCCTCCTGATCCGGAGGTCCCTGCGTCCCCTCGTCCCTGCTTCCTCCTGGCCCTGAGGTCCCCATGTCCCCATGTCCTTGCTGCCCCATCATCCAGAGACCCCCACGTCCCTGCTTCCTCCTGAGGTCCCCATGTCCCCACTGCCTCTCGGCCCAGAGGTGCCCGTGTCCCTGCCACCTCCCGGACCGGGGGTCCCATGTCCCCACATCCCTGCTGCATCCTGGCCTGGAGCTCCTCCATGTCCCCACGTCCTCCTGGCATGGAGGTCCCTGTGTCCCCACATCCCTGCTGCCTCCTGATCTGGAGCTCCCTATGTCCCCATGTCCCCAGTACCTCCTGGAAGACAGGTCCCCATGTCTCTGCTACCTCCTGGCCTGGAGGTCCCCGTGTCCCCATGTGCCAGCTGCCTCCTGAGCCAGAGGTGCCCGCATCCCTGCTACCTCCTGCCCTGGAGGACCCCGCGTGTGTCCCCCCCCCCGGTCCCCCACCTCCGCAGATGAGGCAGATGGCACTGAGCAGCCCGGTCTCGGTGTCGTCCATCTGGAGGGGCAGCAGCTGCCCGGCGAAGGCGAAGACGAGGTCGGTGAGGGGCCCGAAGCCGGCGTTGTGCATCTGCGTGCGGTTCAGCGTCAGCCCGTCCGAGAAGGTCATGGTGTCCTGCTCCGGCGTGTAGCGCGTGCAGATCCGCAGCATCTACGGGGGACGGACGTGGCCGGGGGGGGGGGGGCGGTGTGTCAGGACCCACGTGAGGCACCCCCCTGACCTCCCCGCAGCCCCCCCCCCCCCCCCGCCGCCCCGGACCCTCACCAGGATATCGAGGCACGCGGCCTTGAGGAGGGTGATCTGGTCGGCCATGCTGAGGGCGGTGAAGCCGGGCAGGCGCTTGGCGAACTCCACGATCTTGATGATGCACTTGGTGGCCAACTCGCTGAACTTGTCCCACAGCCCCAGGTCCAGCTGCACCCGGTGGTCAGCGCTCGAGTTCTTGGCAAGGGGACGGACAGACAAGCAAGGGGACTCAACTACGGGTCTGAGGGTGGTGGGTGTCCCCCCGGTGCCCCCTCCCCGGGTGCTCACCGTGGTGTATTTGCCCAGCTGGCAGAGGGAGGGGAAGGTCTCCTGGTGGGCTCTGCTGACCTTCTGCACCAGCTCCTCCAGCTCCGGGCTCAGCTCGTAGCTCTCGGCCGTCACCTCCTCCTTCACCTCCTTCTTCTTCTTGTTCCTGTCGTTACGGACGGCTGCGGGGGGGGGCGGGGATGGAGGATCAGGAGGGGATTTGGGGGTGCCCCCCACCCCCTCCCCAGGCGGTGTTTCCTGGCCCCCCCCCCTCCTTTCACCGGGGCGCGGGGACAGGATGCGTGAGCAGGATATCCACATATAGCACAATGCAGCCGGAGGGGATGCCAAGGCCCCCCCACCCTGGGGGGGGGGCATCGGCCAAGCCCCCCCCCCACCTCCAGGGGCGTCACCAGCCCTGCCTGCCCCCCCAGTCCCAAATCCTCCCAAGGGAAGGGGACATCCCCACCGCGAGGGTGCCCAGCCCCACAGGGACAGACCCAGCGGGACATCAGCGATGCCCGGCGGAGCGGGGGGACGGTGGTGTGTCCCCCGCCTCGGGAGCCCCCCCCAGGACCCCAGCGCACCTTCCTTGGACATGCCGACCTCGAAGCACTTCTGGAGGCGGCAGAACTGGCAGCGGTTGCGCGTCACCTTGTTGATCTGGCAGTTCTTGTCCCGGTGGCACGTGTACACCATGTTCTTCTGGATGCTGCGGCGGAAAAAGCCCTGGGGGGGACACGGGGGACATGGGGGGGGGGGTGATGAGGGGGCTGGTGGCATGCCTGGGGGGGCTCCCCAGTCCCAGTTCCCCAGTGACCCCCACCCAGCAAGGCTCCCCAGTGCTGGCTCCCCAGCGCCCGGGGTGGAGCTCCCCAGAGTCCCTGGGGGGGGCTCTCCAGTGCCCTCCAGCAAGACTACCTACTACCAGTGGGGGGGTCCTCAGCATCCCCAGATGGGATTCCCAGTGTCCATGAGCTGCTCTCCAGCACCCCTGGGGGGTTCCTAGTGCTTGGCGGGGTCCCCAGTCTGCCCTGGGTGGGCTCCCCAGTATCGCCCAGCAAGGCTCCCCAGCATCCCTGGGGGGGGCTCCCCAGTGCCCCCCTGTGCAGGCTCCCTAGCACCCCCGGGATTCCCCACTCCCCCCAGCAAGGCTCCCCAGTGCTGGCTCCCCACTCCTCCCATGGGGTCCGCAGTGCCCGGGGGGGGTCCCCAGGCCCCCCCCTCACCTTGCAGCCCTCGCAGGAGCTGACGCCGTAGTGGTAGCCCGAGGACTTGTCGCTGCAGACGAAGCAGGGCTTGTAGACGCGGGGCGGGGGGGGCGGCGAGGGCGAGCTGGGCACCATCTCCTCCGAGCTCCGGCTCTGGGTCTCCACAGCTGCGGGGGGGGGGGGGAAAGGGGGGGGTCAGGCAGCTGCTGGAGACACCACCTCACCCCCCCATTCTGCATGAGACCCCCAAGGCTGGGAGAGGCCACCACCCCACGTTGCTGGTTGGGGGGGGGGAAACTGAGGCACGGGGGTGGGGCAGGAGTCTGGCTGGTCCCTCCCTATTCGTGTGGGCCATGGGGGTCCCCGTGGGGTGGGAAGGGGTCACAGGGGTCCCACGCGCTGTCCCCAGGGAGCTGCGTCTGTCCTGGGGGGGGAACTGAGGGACAGGGACAGAGGGGGGGGACAATGAGGAGACAAGGCATGGGGGGGGGGGGTGCAGGCCAGCACCCCCTCACCATGCTCCCACATGCCCCCCCCCCAAACACCCACATGCCGCCCCCCACCTACCCAGGGCCCCTGCAACCCCCCCAGCCCCAACACTGGGGGGGGGGGGGGTCCTAGCCCCCCCAATGGCCCTGGGGGTGCCACCACAGGGTGGTGACATCAATGTCACTGCTGGGGGGTGGGGGGGGGGGACACACAGGCGGACCCCACCCTGCCCCACAGCTCGGGAGGGCGGCTGGGGGTGGGTGAGGTTTTTTGTGTGTGTGTGTGTTTTTATAAAAAAAGCCGAAATTGCTGAAATTGAGGAAATTCCTGCCCTCGCCCGGCGTCAAACAGCCCATTTATAACCGGCCCTAAAACGGTTGCAGCTGGGCCGGGGGGGGGGGGGGGGGAACGACAGGGGGAACACACCACACGGGTGGGAGCCCCCCCTGCCTCGCACACGCATGTGCACGCACAAACACACACACTCGATGGTCACCCGAAAACAAACAGGGCCCCCCCCCCCCCCCCCGCCCTGGAAATGCAACCGCAACCGGGCGCCACACCCTGTGACACCCCCTCGCACGCCCGCCTCGCACGCTCACCTCGCACGCCCCTTGTGCAAGGGGGGGAGCGTGTGTGGGGTGCCCCCCAGTCCCCCCACAGCCACGGGGACCCGTCTGGGGACACCTCAAGTCGGGGGGGGGGGATCCGCCCCCCCCCCCCCAGGTGCTGTTGGTGCCCCACAGAGGGTGCTGGGGGATGTTTTTTGGGGGGGGGGGGCACACTGGGGTTCCCCTCCCTGTGCCTCAGTTTCCCCTCAAGGCTAAGTTTTGATTTGGGGGGGGGGTCTGACCCAACTCCAGGCACCAACCCAAAAAAACCAGCACCCCAAAACCACCCGGGGGGGGGCACACGCCATTGGGGAGGGGACACAACACTGTGGGGACCCCCCTAAAACCCCCCTCGGTTTTTGGGGGGCTGCCTGGCTTCAAGGCAGTGTTCCCCCCCAGCCCTCCACAGAGCCTAACTTGGGGGGGCAGGGGGACCCCCCCCGCCCAGCCGGGGGCTGCTGGCCCCCCCAGTCACCCGGCTGAACAGGGGGGACCCCCCCAGCGTCCCCCCAGCCCCCCCGGGGGGGGTGAGGCCGGTTTTGGGGCGGCCCCGCAGGGGTTAAGTGCCACATTGGCAGCGGCGCTGGGCGGGTGCGGCAACCCCGGACTGGAACCAGTTGGGCCGGGGAGCTGGGAAGGGGGGGCACGGGGGGGGGGAGCCCCGCCTGCGGGCACCGGGACGGGATGGGGGGGGCCTGGGGGGGGCCCGCTGCATCGCCAGCCCCCCCCGGAGCTGGCGGGACCCCCCCCGTGTGCCCCCCCCCGCCTGTTTGTGCCCAAATTTCCACGGGGTGCGGGGGGGGCGGAGGGGGGGCTGCGGCTGCCCCCGTGGGCCCCCCCCGGCCCCACGGGGTATCCGGCCCCAAAGCGGGTCCTTACTGCTGCCCCCCAAATGGGTCCAGGACCCCAAATCGGGTTCAAATCCCCCCCAAGGGGGTCCTTTGCGGTACCCCCAAATGAGGTCCACGTCCCTGTGCCCCCCTCCAAACCGGGTCCCTACTGCTGCCCCCCCAAACGGGGTCCCGATCCCCGTGGCCTCCCCCAAAAGCGGTCCCCGTCCCTGTCCCCCCCGGGTCCCTCGTGCCACCCCCCCAAACCAGTGTGACCCCCCCCCCCCCCCTCACCCCCCGGGTCCCCTCCTGGGCTGGGTGCTACCGGGATGGGGGGGGGGGGTCCAGCCCCCCTCCCCCCCTTTACACACACCCCACAGGCACACGCAACCCCCCCCCTCCACACCCCCGCGCGTCACACACCCAAGTTTCCACACCCCCGCGCGTCACTGGCACACACTCACACTCACCCGCACTTACACTCACGCTTACACGCACACTCACACTTCACTTACACACTCGCAGTTACACACTCACCCCCCACTCACACTCACCCCTCCCGTGGGGTCGCAGACACGCACGCGCGCGCGCACACTCCCCCCCGCACTCACACTCACACTCGCACACTCCGGCTCCCCGCCCCGGCCCCGCTCCCGCTGGCCGGGACCCGCACCGGGTCCCAGACACCCTCGCACGCACTCCCCCCCCCCCCCCCCGCCCCCCCCCTCCCCGTACCGCGGCGGGCGGGCGGCGGCCAGGCGAAGGGCGGCAGGGCCCCGCAGCGCGGCCCGTACCCCGCCTTGCGCAGGGCGCAGGCCCCGCGGTTGGTCACGTCGTGCAGCCGCCGCGGCCCCGCCAGCGCCTCCAGGCAGTCGTACATGGCGGCGGGCACCCACCGGCCCCGGCCCCGATCCCGGCCCCGATCCCGGCCCCGGCCCCGGCCCCGGCCCGGCGGGTGCGGCGCGGCCCGGCCCGGCCCCGCGGCCAGCGACCGGGGCGGGGCGGGGCGGGGGCGGGGCGGGGGGCGGGGGCGGGGCCGGGCCGGCACAGGCGGCGGTGGGGGGGACGCGGGGGGACCCGGAGGCGCGCCGTGTCAGCGGCGCCGTGTCGCGCACACGCGGTGTCGCACACACACACGTGCGGTGTCACACACACACACGTGCGGTGTCACACACACGCGGTGTCACACACACGGTGTCACACACACACACACGGTGTCACACACACGGTGTCACACACACGCGGTGTCGCACACACACACGTGCGGTGTCACACACACACGGTGTCACACACACGGTGTCACACACACACACACGGTGTCACACACACGCGGTGTCACACACGCGGTGTCACACACACGCGGTGTCACGCACACACACACACGGTGTCACACACACGCAGTGTCTCACACACACACACGGTGTCACACACACACACGCAGTTCACACACACACGCGCGCGGTGTCGCGCACACGCGGTGTCGCACACACACACGTGCGGTGTCACACACACACACGTGCGGTGTCACACACACACGGTGTCACACACACGGTGTCACACACACACACACGGTGTCACACACACACACACGGTGTCACACACACGGTGTCACACACACGGTGTCACACACACACACACGGTGTCACACACACGGTGTCACACACACGCGGTGTCACGCACACACACACACGGTGTCACACACACGCAGTGCCTCACACACACACACGGTGTCACACACACACACGCAGTTCACACACACACGCGCGTGGTGTCACGCACACGCGGTGTCACACACACGGTGTCACACACACACACACGGTGTCACACACACGCGGTGTCACACACGCGGTGTCACACACACGCGGTGTCACGCACACACACACACGGTGTCACACACACGCAGTGTCTCACACACACACACGGTGTCACACACACACACGCAGTTCACACACACACGCGCGCGGTGTCACGCACACGCGGTGTCACACACACGCGCGGTGTCACGCACACGCGGTGTCACACACACACACATGCGGTGTCACACACACGCAGTGTCTCACACACACACGCGGTGTCACACGCACACGGTGTCACACACACGTGGTGTCACACACACACACACAGTGCCACACACAGTGTCACAGACACACGCACAGTGTCACACACACACACACACACACACACACACACAGTGCCATGGGCACAGAGTGTCATCACGGGCACAGTGTCACACACACACAGTGCCACAGGCACAGTGTCACACGCAACGTGTCACACAGGGTCACACAGTGTCACACCCCACACACACCCCCCCCAGGAGGGAGGGAGTGCCCTGACCTGCCCCCAGCCCCGCCCCCAGCCCCGGTGTCACCTCCCCCAGTCCCTCCCAGTACTCCCAGTCCCCGTGTCACCTCCCAGTCCCTCCCAGTTCTCCTACTCCCTGTGTCACTTCCCACAGTCCCTCCCAGTCCTCCCAATCCCCCCAGTCCTCATGTCACCTCCCTCCCCACTCCCCCCCAGTTCCATCCCGTGTCCCCCCAGGCCTCGTGTCACCCCCTCCCCAGCCCCCCAGTCCCCTCATCCCCCTCCCCAGACCCCATGTCACCCCCCCAGCACACAACCAGGGTGACCACCTTCGTGTCCCCCCCTGTGCCCCCCGTCACCTCCATCTCCCCCCATGCCACCCGTGTCCCCCATGGGTGTCCTCCTGTGTCACCCTCCAGCCACCCCGTGTCCCCTCTGTGTCCCCCCATGTGTGTCCCCCTGTGCCACCCCACATCCCCCAGTGTGTCCCCCCGTGTCCCCTCATCCCACCCCCTGTGCCACCCCACGTCCCCCCATGTGTGTCCCTGGTGCCACCCCATGCCCCCTCATTCGTGTGTCCCCCCCGGGCCACCCCTGTGCCCCCACGCGTGTGCCCATCCCCGGGGCCCTCAGGGAGGGGACCTGCTCCTGCCCCGGTGCCACGTGGTGGCCCCCGAAAGGGCCCCCCCGTGCCCCCCCCCCCCCTCCCTCGCCGCAGCCAAAAGGTCCCAATTAGCCCCGGCCGCCCGCGGGTAATTAAAACCAGCAGCTGAGCCCCCCCCCCCCCAGCCGGCTGCTGGCGGCCTCGCACGGCCCTCGCACACCCTCGCACGGCCCTCGCACGGGGCCACGCCAGAGGGGCCGGGCAGCGGGGAGCCGTGCGAGGGGGCATGGGGGTGTGCGAGGGGGCACGGGGGTGTGCAAGGGGGTCTGGGGGGGGGTTCCGTGCAAGGCTTGCACGGGGGGGTGGTGCAAGGCTGGCACAAGGGGTTGGTGCAAGGTTTGCACGGGGGGGTGTTTCTGTGCAAGTGTTGCATGGGGCAGGGGATTAGTGCCAGGCTCACACGGCTGTCGTGAGCAGCGTGTTCACGGCCAGGACCAGCGTCCCCGTGCATGTGCTTGTGCGAGGAGTTTGCACACCAGGTGCGTGCGATGCCCTGCGGGCTGCAGGCTGGGCCGGGGGTGGCACAGGCCCCCATGCACACGCGTGTGTGAGGCCTGCCAGCGTGTCCCTGCCCCGCCGTGGGTCACGCCAACCCACGCCCCGGAGCATCGTGAGATGGCGGGCGCCACGCCAAAGCCCCCCGGCGCTCTCGGGGTGTCACGGGACACCGGGCATCACGCCAACTCACGCGTGTCCCCGTGCGCAGGGTGTCGGGGGTGCCAGGGGCACCGGCACCGTGCGGGAGGGGCCTCGGGCAGGCGGGGCTGGGCAGGGGCTGGCAGGGGCAGGCAGGATGGGCAGGGACCCCCACGGCACGGGCAGGATGGGCAGGGATGGACATGGCAGGGACAGGCAGGGTAGGGAGGGCAGGCAGGGACGGACAGGATGCAGGCAGGGACAGGGACAGGGACAGGCAGGGGACAAGGGACAGGGGACAGGGATGGCCGTGGCAGACAGAGGCCGGCGCATGGCACAGCCAGGACGGGCAGGGACAGGGACCGGCAGGGATGGCCATGGCACAGGCAGGGGCAGGCAGGGGCAGGCAGGGCAGAGCAGGCCTGGCAGGCTGGGGCAGGCCAGGCAGGAGCAGGCAGGGCCTGGGGGCAGGCAGGCACCTCCCTGCCCCCCCACCCCCGCCCACGGGTGCTTCCCGGACGCCTGGATCCCTCCCGCGGGGGCCGGGGGCACCCGGAGCATCTGCCACCGGGAAGGGGGCGAGTGTGAGTGTGCACAAGTGGGTGTGAGCATGCACGAGTGGGCATGGATGTTCACGAGTGGGGGTGAGCATGCACAAGCATGTGTGAGCGTGCACGAGTGTCTACGGGCATGGAAAAGTGTGCGTGAGTGTGCGCGAGCACGTGTGAGTGTGCACAAATGTGTGTGAGCATGCACAGGTGTGTATGGGCACGCACGAGTGTGCACAAATGTGTGTGAGCTTGCATGAGTGTGCGTGGGCATGCATGAGTGTGTACAAGCGTGCACAAGCATGTGTGAGCGTGCATGAGTGTGTATAGGAATGAATGAGTGCGCAAGACCATGCACGCATGTGTGTGACCAAGCATGACCGTGACAGCACGCACGACTGTGTGTGCGATCGCACACGTGCGTGCCCACCCTTGCCGTGCCCCACGGCGTACAGCCATGCCGCACGGCAGCCGGCGTGTCCCCGCGCGCGCAGGCGTGCGAGGGCGTGCAAGGCCTGTGCCGGCAGCACCCGCCTGGCCGCATTCCTGCCCCCCCCCCCCAGCTGCACCCACACCCCCGCCCGGGGTGCGCCACCCCCACCCACGCCAGCACCCGGCCCGGCGGGGCCCCGTGGGTGCAGGACAGTGGGGGCCGGAGGTGGGTCCCCGTGGGGACCGGGGTCGTCCCCCCCCCCCGAGGCTCAATCTGAGCCGGGCACTCGGTGGAAACCTTCGTCAGGGGGTTCCCCACCTGGGGAGGCACCTCGTTTGCATGGCACGATGCTGCACGGCATCGCACGGCATCGCACGGCATCACATGGCATCGCATGGCATCGCACGGCATCACATGGCATCGCATGGCATCGCACGGCATCGCATGGCATCACACAGCATCGCATGGCATCGCATGGCATCACACAGCATTGCATGGCTTCGCACAACCTTCCACAGTTTGCACAGCTTGCACAGCTTGCACGGCATTGTGCAGCTTTGCAAAGCCTTGTGTGGTTTTGCAGGTTCGCACGGCATCGCACAGCTTTGCCTGGCGTTGCGTTTTGTTGCATGGCTTTGCGCAGGCTTCACACAGGCTTTGCACAGGATTGCACGGCTTTGCACAGGGTGGAGCAGCATTGCACACCATGCCACAGCACTGCCTAGCGTGCCACGCCGTTGCACAGCACCACACGCTGTGCCACACCGTTGCACGGCACAGCGCTGCACAGCACACCACGGCTTTGCACGACTTTGCACAGCTTTGCAGTGCATCGCACGGCGTGGCGTGGCATTGCTCAGCGTGCTGTGGCATTGCATGGCTTTGCACTGCATTGCACTGCCTTGTGTTGTCTTGCACGGCATTCCATAGCTTTGCACGGCGTTGCACAGCTTTGCACTGCCTTGCACGGCTTTGCACAGATGGTGAAGCGTTGCCCAGCATGCCATGGCTTTGCACGGGTTTTGCACGGCATTTTACTCCTTTGCACAGCGTTCGATGCCCTTGCACACCTTTGCACACCACCGCCCGCCCTTGCACACGCTGCCAGCGCTCCCCAGCCCTCCCCTCTGTGCCATCTCCCAGCGTGTGCCAACCCACGCCCCGGCGGGGAAACTGAGGCACGGGGCGGGGGGGGGGCGGGGGACGGGACACGGAGGGGGGCGAAGGGGGGTGACGCGGGGGGAGACACACCCCCGGGGGGCGGGGCGGGGGCTGCTGCCGCGGGGCCCCCGGGCCGAACAAAGCCGCCATTGAGAGGCGGGGGGAGGATTTTTCCACCCAAAACCTTTTTCCATGACCCCATCGGCTGCGGGGCCTCCCCCCTCCCCCCGCCTCCTTCCTCCCCCCTCCCCCTCCCCTCCTCTTCCTCCTCCCTCCCGGCCGGCGGCTCCCGCGCCCTGGGGAAACTGAGGCACGGAGGCGGGGGGGGGCACACGCGTGTGCCGGGGTGTGGGACACGCGTGTGTGTGTGTGCAGGGCGTGTCCCCGGGTGGGGGGTCACAGACACACACAGGGGTACACGCTTGCATGCGTTGCCTTGCACACGCTGGTGCAGGCAGACACACATGTGCACACAGCCGCGAATGCACGCACACGCTAGTGCACCCGTGGGCACGCTCAGACACTCAGACACACTCGTGCTCACACGCGCACACACGCATGTGTGCACACACACTTGGGCGCTGCCTTACACACTTACATGCTTGCACACACACGTGCACAGGCTGGCACCCACGTTTGCACGCCCACGCCTGACTGGGACACAGCCACGCCCTCCCACGTGCTCACACCCACCCACTCACACCCCACTCCTCCCTCCACCCCCACTCCCGTGCTCACATGCGTATTCCCCCGGGACACACGCTCCTGCAGACACGTGTGTGTGCTCATGTCATCCCCCGCCCGCTCACATTCACCCGGCAGCCCCCTCCCCCCCGGGGACCCCACGCCTCCCCACCCCCGCTCACCTGGCGTGGCCGTGGGTGCGGGTGCGGGTGTGCCGCCCGGGCCCTGCACACTCCGTCATGTGACGCCGCCCTGAAACCCGCCGCATTTTTTCCCAAACCGCAGGACGACACCAGCGAGGACACGGCACAGCAGAGCGAGGACACGGCTTTGCCACCTCCTCAAGGGGATGGGGACACGCGTGGCTGTGGGGGCTGGGATGGTGCCCGTGCATGAGCGTGGCATGTCCTGGGTGACATGCTTGCACACACGTGGCATGTCCTGAGTGACATGTTTATGCCTGCATGGCACGTCCTGGGTGACACTTTTGCACACGCATGGCATATTCTGGGTGACACACTTGCATGTGCGTGGCATGTCCTAAGTGACATGCTTGCACACACATGGCATGTCCTGGGTGACACGCTTGCGTGTGTATGGCATGTCCCAGGTGACACGCTTATACCTGCACGGCATGTCCTGGGTGACGCACTTGCACACACATGCCAGGCCCTGGCCGACACATTTGCACACTGAGGGTGGCACACGTGTCAACCCTGCACACACACGCAGCCGCTGGGACACTACGGGGTGGTGACACACTGGCACACGTGTGCTGCACCCAGTGTGACATGCACACACGCACACACACGCTCCCAAGGGGTGGCAGAGCCCGGTGCCACCCCCAGGGCACCCTGTGTCCCCCCAGCTGTCACCCCATGGCCTTCAGGCCACCCCACTTTGTCCCCCCACCCACGTCCCCCATGGCCTGGGCTCCCCCACGGCCCCCACGTCCCCCCCGCCCCGTGCCACCTCCCGGTGTCCCCCCGTGTTCTCCCACGTCCACGGCAGCCCCACGTGTCCCTCGCACGTCCCCATGTCCCTCCCATCGCTCTGCCTGTCCCCCCGTGTCCCCTCGTGTCCCCCCGTGTCGCGGGGCCGGACACGCCGCAGCGCTCCCGGTCCCCGCCAGGGGGCAGCACAAGACCCCGGGACGCCCCGCCCAGCCCCGCCCCACCCCGCCCCGCCCCGCGGGGTGTCGCGCGTGGGGCCGGTCACACCGCGGGGGGGGTGCAGGGGGCAGCAGGGCGGCCCCAGCCCCCGCACCCATGGGTGCTGCCACGTGCGCTGCCCGCCCCCGCTCAGCGGCTTTGGGCCGTAAATCCGCCGGGCGGGCGGGCGGGGGGGGGCCGGGGGCGGCACCGCCATGGGGCTGGGCTGGCCGGGACCCCGGCCCCGCCGCCGCGGGGGGCTCCCCATGGCCTGCTGCTGCCCCCCTGCCTGCCCCCCCCCAGTGTCACCCCCCCTGCTGCCCCCCTGCCTGCTGCCCCCTCTGCTGCCCCCTTGCCTGTCACCCCCCCTGCTGCCCCCCACCCTGTCACTCCCCGTGCCACCCCCCCCTCCTTCCCCCCCCCCGCCTGCCCGCAGTGTCACCCCCCACCCTGTCACCCCCCACCCTGTCACTCTCAGTGTCACCCCCTCTGCTGCCCCCCTCCCTGCTGCCCCCAGTGTCACCTCCCAGCCTGTCGCCCCCCACCCTGCTGCCCCCCACCCTGCTGCTCCCCTCTCCCCCCGTGCTGTCCCCCCTCCCGGTGCTGCCCCCCCAGGTGCCCCCCTTCCTACACCCCTGCCTGCGCCCCCCCTCGCTGCCCTGCCTGCCGCCCCCGGCTGAGCATCAAGTGAAGGGGTGCCCGGCGTCCCCCCCCCCCTCCCCACCCTGTGACCCCCTCGGGCAGGCACCCAGCAGCTGCGGTGAGTATGGGGGTGCCCCCCCCCCCCCCACAACGTGGGGAAACTGAGCATGGGCAGGGCTGCCCCCTGCCCCCAGCCCTGGGTTGTGCAAGGGGGAGGGGGGGTTTGCACGGGGGGCAATTGCAGAAGGACCAGGGCTGGTGCACAGGGGTTGGGGCACTTGCACGGGGGTTGGGGCAGTTGCACCATGCGTGGGGTATGGGGGGGTATTGGCACAGGAATGGGGGGTGTTTGCACAACGGGGGGGCTATTTGCGTGGGACCCTGGGTGCCATGCTGCAGTCTGGGGCTGCCGTGGCATGGGGGGGGCGTGCTGCATGTGCAGTGGGGCTGTTGCACGGGGACAGCAGTGTGCACGGGGGGGGGCACAGAGCAGAATCTGGTGCCATGTGGGTTTGCCCTCACGTGCTGGTGTGCAAGCGTGTGCGGGGGGGCTGTCCCCTGTGACCCCCCCCCAGCTAATCCCATGCAAGCGCAGCAGCTCAGCACTGCCGCCGGCAGCCTGGCCTCACATGAGCTGCGCTGGACCCACGCAGGAGGGCACTTCACAGGGCACCGGTGTTTGCTGGGTGAGGCCGTGCCGTGCCAGGGCGTGCAATGCAGCCGCGCAGGGCTGCAAGGAGCCGTGCTGTGCATGGCTGTACCAGGGCATGCAACGCAGCCATGCACAGCTGTGCCATGCCATGCCATGCATGGCTGTACCAGGGCACTCAATGCATCTGTGCATGGCTGTGCCGGGCCATGTGCCGCAGCCAGATGCTGCACTGGGCCGTGCCATGCTGGGCCAAGCCGTGCTGCACAGCCCTGTGCATCCATGCCGTGCATTGCCGCGACCGTCACTGCCCTGCCTTGCCCTGCCTTGCCCTGCCTTGCCCTGCCTTGCCCTGCCTTGCCCTGCCTTGCCCTGCCTTGCCCTGCCTTGCCCTGCCTTGCCCTGCAGCCGGCCTCTACGATGGGCCGAGCGGCGCCGAGTGCGATCGGGCGCTACCTAGCGGCGCCGAGCGGAAACGAACGCTGCCGGGTGCCGCCGAGCGGCTCCGAAGGTTGCCGAGCGGCTCCGAAGTCTGGGTCGACGTCTGGCGGGCTGGCCGGTCCCAGAGCGGCAGTGAAGGGAGTTCGATCCCGCTGGCGGCCGGTGATGAGCGGTGTTCCCCAGGGCCCGTACTGGGGCCGGTTCTGTTTAATATCATTATCAACGATCTGGAGGGGATCCGTGCACCCTCAGTTTGCCGCCGACACCGGGCCGGGCGGGAGCGTTGATCTGCCAGAGGGCTGGAAGGCTCCACAGCGGGATCTGGGCAGGCTGGGTCGACAGACCGAGGCCAGCGGTGCGAGGTTCGGCAGGGCTGAGGGCCGGGACCTGCACCTGGGTCACAACAGCCCCGCGCACTGGGAGGAGCGGCTGGAAAGCTGCCCGGCAGGGAAGGAGCCGGGGGTGTTGGTCGACAGCCGGCTGAAGATGAGCCGGCCGCTTGCCCGGGTGGCCAAGGTGGCCAGCAGCATCCTGGCTTGTGTCAGAAATGGTGCGGCCAGCGGGACTAGCGAAGGGATCGCCCTCCTGTACCTGGCACCTCGAACACTGTGTCCGGTGTTGGGTCCGTCACTACAAGAAAATCACTGAGGAGCTGGAGCATGTCTAAAGAAGCTGGTGACAGGTCTAGAGCACCAGTCCTGTGAGGAGCGGCTGAGGGAACAGGGATTGTTTAGCCTGGAGAAAAGGAGGCTGAGGGGAGACCTCATCGCTCTCTACAACTACCTGAAAGGAGGTTGTAGTGAGGTGGGGGTTGGTCTCTTCTCCCGAGTAACAAGCAATAGGACGAGAGGAAACGACCCCAAGTTGCACCAGGGGAACTTTAGGTTGGATATGAGGAAAAATTTCTTCACCGAAAGGGTTGTCAAGCACTGGAACAGGCTGCCCAGGGACATGGTGGAGTCACAGTCCCTGGAGGGATTTACAAGATGTGCAGACATGATGTTTAGGGACATGGTTCAGTGGTGGACTCAGCAGTGTTGGGTTAACAGTTGGACGTGATGATCTTAAAGGTCTTTTCCAACCTAAACAATTCTGTGGTTCTATAGGCACCCCATAGACACCCCATACAGGTCCCTATAGGCACCACTGGCCCATAGGCACCCCACAGATGCCCTGTGACAGGTCCTATAGGCACTGCCACCCCCTATACACCCTATAGACAACCCCACACAAGCCACAAGGGCCCCTATAGCCACTTCTGCCCCACAGACACCCTAAATACCCCACAAAAACCCCATACAAAACCATATAGCCACTGCTGCCCCACCGGCAGCCTACAAACACACAGTGACCACTGCCCCATAAGCATCCTATAGCAACCAACAGACACCACCAGCAGGGCCCTATAGTCACAGCAGCTACACGCATACCCTAAAAACACCCCATAGGGAACCTGTGCGAGCCCTCATAGATACCACTACCCCGTGGACATGCTATAGATACCTGACAGCACCCCTTGGAGAGGCCCTGTAGACACCCCCACCCCATAGGCACCCCACAGACACCTCTCGGAGGGCCCTATAAGCACCACTGTCCCATAGCCACCTCAGAGACAGCCCCTGTGAGGGGACCCGTAGGCCCCACTGCTCCATAGACTCCCCATGGAGGGCCCTATAGGCAGCGCGGCCCCACAGCCGCCCTAAAGACACCCCATAGCCCCCCTCCGCCCCCCCGTCGGGGGGCGAAGGTGACAGGAAGGGGCAAGTTCAGCGCGGGGGAGCGAGGGCCTGCGTCACGTGACGCAGGCCAAGATGGCGGCGCCCGCGGCGGCAGCGGCCGGCGCCTGGCGGAAGCGGGTGAGTTGAGGCGCTGTCGCGCGCGGCCGCTGCCCCAGCTGAGGAGCAGGTTGGGGGGGGGCTGTGGGGACCGTGTGGGGCCGGGGGGGGTATGTGGGGCCTATGGGTCTCGTATGGGGCCGGGGGGGGGCCGTGGGTCCCGTGTGGGGCCGTGGGGCGGCCGTGGGGCCTGTGGGTCCCATATGGGACCGGGGGAGGCTGTCGGCCTGTGGGTCCCGTATGGGGCCGGGGGTGTGTGTGAGGCCTATGGGTCCTGTATGGGGCGGGGGCGGCTGTGGGGCCTATGGAGACCATATGGGGCCGGGGGGGGCGGTGCTGTAGGGTCTGTGGGTGTGTGTGGGGTCGGGGAGGGCTATGGAGGTCTACAGGGCGTATGAGGGCCGTATGGGGACTTATAAGGGGCATTTGGGGGGTGTGGGGGGGCTCTGGGGGGGCATGTCGGGCCGGGGGGCCCAGGGCTGTGGGGTGTCCAAGAGGGGCCCTGTGGGTCTGGAGCTGTGGGGCTGATAGGAGAGGGCCTGTGGAGCCCTATGGGGTGGGGGGTTGTGGGGGCTGTGCTATGGGGATGTATGGGGCAGGACCAGGGGGGATGTATAGGTGCTGGGGGGGTGATCTGGGGGCCCTGAGGCAGTTGGGGGGAGCTGCACAATGGGGAGAGGGATGCCTGGGGCAGGAGGGTGATGGGGGAGGGGGTGTTGGGGAGGCTGATTAAGCCAGAGGTGCCTTTTGGGGTGAGCTAGGGGGCTAATTGGGGGGGACCTTCCCCTAGGAGCCACCACCCACCCGCAGACCCACTGTCCCCCATTCCTCTCCCTGTGCAGGACCTCTGCAGCTCCCCCCAGGCCCGGCAATCCCGATGATCTCCCCGGCACCATGCTCCTCGCTTCCTACTCCGCCTGTGCCCTCCTCCTGGCTGCCTGCCTGGCGCTGGAGCTGGCCACCTGCCGCTCCCGCCCCCCCCGCCGCCCCCCACCATGCCAACCCGGCCTTCCGCCGCTTCCAACGCGGCTACTACCGTGTATACCTGCCGGCACTGGCCGCTGACTGGCTGCAGGGACCCTACCTCTACAAACTCTACCAGCACTATCGCTTCCTGGAGGGACAGATCGCCATCCTCTACGTCTGCGGCTTCGCCTCCAGTGTTCTCTTTGGGTTGGTTTCCTCTTCCTTAGTAGATCGATTGGGTCGGAAGAAATCCTGCGTCCTTTTCTCCTTGACCTATTCGATTTGTTGTTTGGTCAAACTCTCCCGGGATTATTTGGTGCTGGCGGTGGGGAGGGTTTTAGGGGGGTTGTCCACGGCATTGCTCTTCTCCGCCTTCGAGGCATGGTACGTCCATGAGCATGTGGAGCGGTACGATTTTCCGACCGAGTGGATCGCTGTCACCTTCTCCCGGGCAGCTTTTTGGAACAACATCATCGCTGTGGGGGCTGGAGGGGTGGCCGATTTCTTTGCTGAGTGGTTAGGGTTGGGCCCAGTGGCTCCGTTCATGGTCTCCATCCCCCTCCTGGTGTTGTCGGGGGTCTTTGCCGTGAAAAATTGGGATGAAAACTATGGGAAGAAACGAGCTTTCTCCAAAACCTGCAGCGACGGTTTGAAGTGCCTCCTCTCTGACCGGCGCGTCCTTCTCCTGGGCACCATCCAGGCTCTGTTTGAAAGTGTCATCTACATCTTCATCTTCCTCTGGACCCCCGTCCTGGATCCCCACGGTGCTCCCTTGGGCATCGTATTCTCCGGCTTCATGGCCGCCAGCACTCTGGGCTCCTCGCTTTACCACCTGGCCGTCTCCAAGAGGTACCACCTCCAGCCTGTCCACCTCCTCTCCCTCGCCGTCCTCCTGGTCTTCTTCTCCCTCTTCATGCTCACCTTCTCCACCAGCCCCGGCCAGGAGAGCCCCGCTGAGTCCTTCCTCGCCTTCCTTCTCATCGAACTCTCCTGTGGGCTCTACTTCCCAGCCATGGGTTTCCTCCGACGGAAAGTGGTGCCAGAGAAGGATCGCCTGGGGGTGATGAACTGGTTTCGCCTCCCCCTGAACTTACTGGCCTGTCTGGGTTTACTGGTTCTCCATGACAGCGACCGTCAGACGGGCACCAGGAGCATGTTCGGTGTCTGCGCGGCCGTCGCACTGCTGGCACTGCTGGCCGTCGGCCGCCTCTTCGCCCTCAGCCGCCATGACGCCGAGCTCCGCCTGCCCGCCCCACCGGGACAGGCTGACGCCACCGATGCCGTGCCTGAGCTGTGACAGGGTCCCGCGACAGGTGTCATCCGCCCTCCTCCCCCCCACCCCAAGGGACCATGAGGGGATGTGGGGACACCCTGACCCATTGCTATGGGGTGAGTGGCCCCCCTGGCTGGCTGGTGACCCCCAAAATGTCCTGTTCCCCACTGCCTCTCTGGTGGCAGGGAGGGTTGGAAGCATGTGGGGAGGTGTATTCTCTCTTTTTTTTTTTTTAAAAAAAATAAACCAAAACAAATAAAAGGTGTTTCTGCAGATCCCCACCCCCCTCCTCACAGTTATTTGGGGGAACCTGCTCCAGATCTGCCCCCCTGCCCAGCACAGGGGTCTGTGTGCGTGCAAGTTGCACACTGGAACCTTATTGTCCTGAGCAGTGGTGTGCAGAGCTTGCACAATCATCCCCGGTGCATGGGGGCAGTTCTGTGCACGCTGGGGTTTGTGTTGCACAGTTGTCCTTGGTGCACGGGGGAGTTTCTGCGTGCACCGGGGTTTCTGTTGCACGACCGTCCCTGGTGCTCACAGGGGTTTCTGTGCACACCAGTGTTTGTGTTGCACAATCGTCCCTGGTGCACAGGGGAGTTTCTGCGTGCACCGGGGTTTCTGTCACACCAGCACGTGGCTGTCCCACTCTGCACAGAGCTGTGTCCCAGCACCTCATTGCACGCTGATCCACAGGCAGCCCCTTGCACACCACATGGCACACCCCCCGCCCTGTTGCACACTTGCCCACACTCCAAGTGCTGTGTTGGGCAGCGATCCCGGCACCTTGCTGCATGCCAGCGGCCTCATTGCACGCTGGTCCCCGCACGCCTGGGGCACAGGCATCCTTGCACACCTGCTTCCCATTGCACAGGTGTCCTTGCACACCGTAAAGCTGTTGTGCGCTAGTCCCTGCACACCAGCACCCTGTTGCACACTACCTGTGTGCACATCACCAGTCTGCTGTTGCACAGGGGTCCCTGCACATCCATGCCTGTTACATGGGGATCCTTGCACACCCACACCCATTGCAGGTGGAGGTCCCTGAACGCTGTTAGGGGTTTACGCATGCCAGCCACTGTAACAGAGTCCGACGCTGTTACAGTCATTGACTTCACCTTACCAGATGTCCACTGGAAATACAATCCAGTGGAGAGGAAACAGTCCGGGAGGTTCCTGGAGCGCGTGGAAGAGACTCTCCTGACAGCTGGGGAGGCACCCAGCTCGGGAAGGCGTTCCACTGGACCTGCTGTTTGTGAACAGAGAAGGACTTGGGCGTGATGGGATGGCTGGAGGCTGTCTTGGGCACAGCGATCACGAAAGGATAGAGTTTTCGATTCTCGGAGAAGGAAGGAGGGGGGTCAGCAGAACTGCCACCTTGGACTGCCGGAGGGCAGGCTGGCCTGGTTGGCAGAGCCCCTCGGGAGGCAGTCCCAAAGGGCAAAGGGGTCCAGGAAGGCTGGACGTTATGCAAGGAGGAAATCTTCAAGGCGCGGGAGCAGGGTGTCCATATGTGCTGAAAGACGAGCTGGTGGGGAAGAAGACCAGCCTGGCTGAATGGAAAGCTTTGGCTGGAACTCGGGATAAAAAAGGAGAGTTTATGACCTTTGGAAGAAGGGGCAGGCAGCTCAGGAGGACTACAGGGATGTCGTGAGGGTATGCAGGGAGAAAACTAGAAGGGCCAAAGCCCAGCTGGAACTTAATCTGGCTACTGCTGTAAAAGACAATAAAAAATGTTTCTATAAATACATTAGCAACAAAAGGAGGCCTAAGGAGAATCTCCATCCTTTCTTGGATGCGGGGGGAAACATAGTGACAAAGGCTGAGAAAAAAGGCTGAGGTTCTTAGTGCCGCCTTTGCCTCAGTCTTTAATAGTAAGAACAGTTGTTCCCGGGGTACCCAGTCCCCTGAGCTGGAAGACAGGGTCGGGGAGCAGAATGAAGCCCCCATAATCCAAGGGGAAATGGTTAGCGACCTGCTACACCATGTAGACACACACACGTCTATGGGGCTGGATGGGATCCTCCCTGCCCCCAGGATTGCCCCCATCTTGATGCCCCCCAGCCCCGGGGCCGCCCCACCAGAGCATGGCCAGAGCCTGGGGAGACGCGGAGAAGAGAGGAGATCATCACACGCATCACGTGCATCTTGCTGACTGCAGCGGAGAGCTGGATCTGGAGCTTCACTTCAGTAGAATTGACCTGACCCATCTTTTTAAACTTACATTTGTAATTGGGAAGTATTTTTTGCAACTGTAGGATTGGGTTGCAAAGCCTGATTGTATACCTAAATGAAATTCTAGTGGATGTTTTCTGCAGTCAAACGTCTGTATCATTAATCTTGGTTACATTCTAGTGCAGAATCAATGTATTTGCATTATACTTTTACTACTGTGCTGTGATGTTAGTGATAGGGACTAACAAACTGCTGGTTTTGGCTTCTGCTTTGGGTTTTTTTGACTCTTTTTTTATAGCACTTGTCTATGCCAGCATCCTTATTTCATAGTGTCTTTTTTTAGAAAAGCATGATAAAAATGCTGCTTATTGAATTTGCATCCACCAGCTTGTCCTCCTTTTTTCATTTCTTCTTTTAGAAATCGGCATGTTTATGTTTATCTTAAAAGGGCCTTTCCAGACATGACTTTGAAAGGTTGGAGTTTGTGGGTATTTGGTTTTTTTTCCGTGTACTGTTCTGACTGGTAGCTGCTGAGTAAATGGTGAAGTTTACCCTTTACAGATGGAGTGCCGAATTAGGGAGAGTAAAGGGGCAACTTGCTTTTCTGGTTGTAAAGGCACAGAAGACTAATTACAGAGGTATAAAAGGTCATCAGGCTCAGTCAGCTTTGAATTTGTGCAAAATGGCAGTAAATTTGGCCTGCAGAAATGTAGGCGATTCAGACAATTAGGTCTTTATCAGATGTGGGCACTATCTTGTTTGTAATCAGTTGCAGCATGATGAGCTTTTTAGCCTTGTCTGTAATGAAGTAGACTTGATTAGATATCATGAGAACTGAAAATATGATATGCCTTTTGGGGGATTTGAGAGACAGGGTATGTAACTACTTTTTTTTCCTTCTTTGGTCTGAAAATATAAATGGGGGAAATGATTTTTAAAGTTTGGTTGTCAAAAAGGACTTAAAGAAAAAAAGAGTGGTGAGAATCTTATTTCAAATGAAATGAAGCTTTGTTGGTGAAGTTCACGGAGGTGCTAAAGTTCTGTTTTCTGTTGATCTCAGAGGGATTTTTGTAATGTGCCCTTGAATGTTACGCAGTAAAGTCTGTACAGTAAAATCTGGTTTTGTGTCGCTGTATAAAATGGAGGAACAAACTTTCTCAAGCCATGAAATCTGAATACTGAGGTTTACAGTAGCAGATTTCTGTACAACACGCGTTTGTTACCAGGCATGAGGAATACCTGGAGGGTTGGGTGGTATTTTAGTATGAGACAGAGTTGATGTTTCCCGACTGTGTTTTCTTCCCCAGGTCATAAATCGGGTGTAGTGGTAAAGGCCACTGAAAGGTGGTGAGGCGGTGTTGCTGGCTCCTTCACCGGTCATGCCTTGCCTATGCAGCGCTCTGCTGCTTGCAATTAAAATCAGGTTTTTTTGCTACCTTAGCATCAGTGCTGGAGGTTGCTGTCTCATGGTACAAGATTTCTCAAATGAGTAGTAACGTTAGCGATGATTTCAATGCCCGTTTCCTTCCCAATATGCTGACTTGGGGACAGGGGGGCAAAGTAATGGTTTGGACCTTGTGGGGTGACTGAATTTGCCATAATGAAAGTACGTTAAGAGACTCTTACACTCCAATTTGATGTGTGATTCTGCTGTCTTGTACAGTTCTTTAAATTGCCGTTTCAAGCTCTCTCCCTCATTGGGTCTGTTAACACAGAAGTGAGAAGGGTAAGTCGTGCAACCAAAGGGGACCTTCCCCTCCTTCCCCAAGGTAGAGGTCTCCCCAAAACATCTATTTAGGTGTATAATACACAAGGTGTTTAGGTGTATAACATACAAGGTATTTAGGTATATAATACACAAAGTAGGTGTATAATACACAAAGTATTATAGAAATTCTGCAGCTGGAGATGTGCCACATGGACACTTTTGTCCGAGGAGAAGCTGTGACTTTCTGAAGAGAGCAAGCTGTCCCTGCTCGAAACAACTGCCTTTGAGTGCCGGCAGTACGCTCTGTATGCGTTGAGGAAACGGGATCGCTGCTCCAGGACAAGCTGCTCGGGTACCTGGATTGGCTTCTACAAAACATCACTAGGGAAGAGCACTCATTTTTGTAGGTCAAAAGATGACTTGCTGGTAAACTGGAAAACCTAGCAGTAGTAGGAGAGAGTTGGTATTGTTGGGTGCTTCCTTCTCTGGTCCGGGGCTCGTTAGTCTTTTATGTCTCTCCTTATTGGTTTTACTGTGAAACTCCCTACTATCGCTTGGGTCACACACATTAGAATAGTTAGGCTTCCTGTTCGGCAGCTTTGTATGGCATTCATTTTGGCCTGAAAGTTCAGGGGAGGGGGCGGTTGCTATCAAATGATAGGAAATGGCAAGTGTGTCTTTGGTAGTTGCCTTTTTCCATTACAAGGTGGGTTTAAAACACAGTCTTGCACAAAGGAAGGCAGGAATGCCAAGCAGACTTTGATGCCACTTATGTAGGAGATGTTTTCCCTTGCATTAGTAAATAAGTGAAAAGAAATCTTAAAAATAAACCTCTTTTAAGTGGAAAAGAGGATGCGGTGATACCGCTGTTTGGTCGGAACAGGGCTTCCCATCATTCAGAGGCTCTGGGAACACGGCGGGTATCAGACGGACTCGGAGCAGTTCTCTGGCCACCCTGGTCTCCTGCGGTTATGGGCAGGGAGGACACGGTGTCTTTTGGAGGATTTTGAGGATTTTTTTCTGTTCTTCTCTTTATCTCTCTCTTTTCTCAAATTATCCTGGGGTTTGCTGCTGCTCATGCTTATTCATCAAAGTGAAATGAATTTGATTTGGTTTTATTTTATTAATTCTCTGCAGTCTTATGATTCCAATAACAGCGATTATAGCTGAGAAGTCTCTGGCCAGCTCTTGCTGTGGTGTATAATAGTAGTGTCTTTTTCAGATTAAGGAAAAGTACGATTTGTTTAGGTTGTCCCACCTGAGGTTATTTTCTCAAACATCAAGGCTAAAAAGGAAGAAGGAAGGAAGGTAAAAGTAAGAATCTGCAGAAGTAGTTGTGTTTTCTCTCAGGAGTTTCCTATTTTCCAGTTAGTATTCAGGCCCTTAACAGTATGAAAAATATTAAAGGGAGAATGGGGCAGTGGGATTCAGCTGCTGTACCTGTTAAAGAATTAAGAGTGTATAAAACTTATGTACCAAGTAGTCTCGGTGCATTATAGAAGTTAAACTTCTTTTGTGTGGATCTGTAAGATTGGCCTCCTTGGAGGTAATTTTCAGTCTTTTTATTTGAAGACCTCAGCTCCTATCTTTGTGGAAATTCCTCCTGAAAGTCTCTGTTTTGCATTGTGTTTGTAAGACCTGAAACCATTCATGTTTACCTTTAACAGATTAAACATTCAATAGTTCTGTTGCTTTTTAAACAGGGGCATCAGTATGTGCATGTAGGAAGATCGACTGTAGAGTTGTGCCATGGTAACCTGTGTTGCTCATTAGCCATTTTTTACAGCTTAGCTGAACTAACTGGTGTAATGTGGAAAATAAAATTGTTTAATGTTTTGGTGCAGAGCGCCATTTTTCCCCCTGTGTCCTTTGAAATGTTGAGCATAATTTTCAGTACTATGAAAAATAAAATACTAGAAACCATGAAAAGAAATATAAAAGAAGCAAAAAGGAAAAGGTACCTAGAATGTACAGTCAATACATTTTGAACCTGAAGTTAGCAGAAAATATCCTCAAAGTGCCTCAATAGCAAATAAATAAATAAACCAAAGACAAAGCAGACGGTGTGACAGTATTGCAGTGGAGGGAAGGGCAAGTGACTCTGACATTTGGATATAAAAAAGGTTTGAAAAGGCATTCTAATTAAGTGTTGCTCACACCTCTGCAAATAATGCCAGTAATTACTAATAATATTTACTATTATTAGCAATAATAGTAATAATCATTACTAACGATTAGTAATATTACTAATAATATTTGAATTTTGAGGTAAGTCACAAGCGGCACAATTCCAAGGATAAAGGATCTGTTTGCCTAAAACTTGTGAGTCGGAAGTGAACTTCTGAGAGAAGAATTTCTGAATAGATTTGGGGGAGAGGAGAAGTTGCTTACATTTACAAGCTAGCTCTCCCTGCTATTTTCTTTACATGACACTGGGAGGGAAAATGAAGAAAGAAAGATTTTTAATACCTGGTGCGGTGGCCGGAGTGGTTCCTCTGGAACTGGGCTTGTTCCTTTTTTCTACCCTTTATTTCCCCCTTCTTTCCCCTCCTCAAAATTCCCATACACATACACTGCCAGTATTCTAGCAGTATGTATGTTTTTTTCTGATTGACTAATAAGGCCAAATTTCTTTCGGGGTGAAAGAAAAACATGATGTAACTGGAGGTTCTGTGATTCTGTTCCTGCACACCGCGCGTGCTGCTGTCAGCACTCCTGGGCAGAACCGTTCCTCTCATCTTAGTTTTAATGACAGTTTGTGCGAAAAAATAAACCCAACAATACTGTCACTGTGGCAAGGCTGGGGTTAGGGAAATGTATTTAACCACTAGAAATTAATGAACTTGTGGCTTTTCTTCTTGAGATAAAGGGCGAAGACTCTGCAATCTGAATCATTCCTTTAATGAAGGTGGGATGTTACTGATGCTACTTTTATCAGGTTTTCAGGTAGTAAGAATTATGTGGTGTTCTCCGAACCTGGCTATATTGATTATTTGTACAATATTTACTTGTTTTTCCTTCTTGAATTCTATGCATGTTTTTATTTCCCAACCCCCTTTTTAAATGCAGTTCCTATCTGTGACAGCATTCTATGGTATTTATCCCTAATGTTTGTATTTATCTCTTCCACTGATAAGGTAAATGTGATGGAAGGACACACTGTTTATGTTTTGTAAAGTTTCCATAAGCTTATCACCAAAACTGTTGCTGGTATTGAGTCCCAGAACTTGTTAGCTGTTCATTTACATCTTCAGCAAAAGTGTAAGTATGTAAGTTTTGAGTAATATTCTTTTTCCTTTAGTCCTTCAGCTTTCTTAACAGTAAGGAAGGACTGCAAATCTTTGGAGGCTCATCTGGGGTTTTGATGGCCCAATAAAACTAAAATTTTTTTGGCATGAAGCCTTGAAATGCTGCAACAGCTCTCGGATATGATAGGTATGATCAAGAAAGACTGCAAATGGGGCCGGTATTGGACATTACTGTGATGGATTTGTGAGAGGGTTTTTTCCCTTCTCCCCTGTGGCAGAATAAAAGTCAGCTAAATGACAGAAGATTAGCTAAAGATTGTCTTTGTGATCATCACAAGATTCACATTTAAAATGGTTTTTAAATTCTGTGTTTTGTCATGTAAGTTCTATGAACACTTTGTTCTGTACTATATGATTGAGAAAGAAAAACTTTAAGAAACTTGCACTGATTGTGAGGCAGTTATCAACTATTAAGAGAATCTGACTGTTAATGTCCCTGATTTATTTAGTTATTTAGTTATTTAATTAATTCAGTCATTTTTCCACTGAGAGAAATCCGCCTTTTTTTTTTTTTTTTTGCGTAGGTTTAGATGTCAACATCTTTTTCTGTCGCTTAGCAGATTAGGCACCTCGAAGAGCAAACATGTCTCTCTTACTCTGTAATGGACAGGACCTTACATTCTGATTGATAACTACCCTTGATATTACCTGCTTCAGTTTTTGTTCAGTGATTTGTAGGATGAGGTTCCTGTTGCTTACATTGCCTGCAGAGCTGTATTTTCAGTGATTGACTGAAGGACAAGTTTTAGGTAACTACAGGCAAGTAGTTACAGTAGTTTAGTGTATAGTAGTTTTATTTCCCTTAAAGCAATATTGCATTTGGCTGTTCTGCTGGTTCTTCATGCTTAGAATTTACTAATTGGGGGGAAAAGACTTTAAAAGGATTGAGTAATCATACCCATACTTTGTTTTTTTATTATGTTGTCTTCCATGAAAAAAAAAAAAATCCCGTTTTTTTCCTTAACTTACAAGATCTAACAACTTCATAGGTAGTTGTTGTTTATCCATTTCCCCATCTTAAGCACTTAAGACAGATGAGAACCAAGCCATGAGCCCCCCAAATTGTACACATAGTTAGTATTCCCTAACTGACTACTAACTAGTCCTAGTAGTTGCAAGACTCACACTTTGTTGCAAGAAGGGTGAGAATGTCAGGTTCATAACTGTGTGTCTGCTTTGTTTAGTAACAACCTCTGTGGTTTTTCTAGCATTTTTATTTAAACTTGACTTGGTGAACAAAGGAGTGTAATTCACTTGGAGGCTGAACTTTTTGAGGCAACGATACAGGAAAAACCGTGCCAGCTCGGTAAATGGGGATGAAACCCCAGATCCACCAGAGCAAACCCAGGAGATAACGTGAGTGGTGGAACTGCAGGGTTCGGCCAGGAACGCAGCCGGTAAGGGAAGGGTAGGAACAGTTTATCTGCCATCCACAGGATGCTCCTGCCAACCTTCCTGCATTGCACGGGCTGAGGATAGTACGGTTTTCCCAAGCACACCGGAGGCGATCTGGGGAAATCTTACTGGGAGAAGGGGAGAATTAGGGCTTGCTAGACACGGGCATGTAGTGTTGCATGTGGCCTTTTCTTTTCCTTTTTTATTTTTTTCCCCTTACTGCAAAGATTTAAGAGTGTTGGTAGCTTTTCAGTGTTGTGATACAGTTACTGAGCAAAATGAGTTCTATTTCTGTAATCTCTAACAGCAAGCAGAGTTTTATCAAAATTATTGCAAGACTAGAAAGCAGACTGGTTTGTGTTTAGAGTTTATTTTAACAGTTAGGACTCCAGGTCCTTTCTGGTGTGAACCTTTTATTCTACATACGAGTTGCTGCGTGTACCCCTTCCAGGGATTGCTCCTACCTCCCCTGAAGTGTTACTGTAGCTGGTCAATTCAGACTTGCAGTTGGTGCCACAGTCGTTCTCTCCTCTTTGGCACCATTCTGTAATGACTTGAGAAGCTGACATAAGTTGCTTCTGTACAGCCTTCTCTTGATTTCTGCAGAAACATCGCTTTTTCCAGGCAGAAATATTCCGGTTGGCATTTCTTGGAGGGGCAGGAGGGAGGAAGGGCTTCCACGCCTCTGGTGAGGTGAAGGGGCTCTGGTCCGACACCTCCTTCTCCGGTGCTTGGTCCCTGGGTAATCATCTTGCTGAGAGCATCCGTGTCTGCGGAGTGAGCCACAAAGGCTGGTGTTCTTCAGCTGCCTGCAGCTTGGAAGTCAGCCTCTACTGGTAGGAAAAGAGAAATTGAGCCGCGTTTTCACCTCTCTAACCTTACACATCAACCAGATGTAGAAAGATGGAAACCATTCAGACTTCTTTCCAAAGCAGGAGGGAAACATCCCTCTTTCTAGAGTTCCAGCACTCTTACGGGCTATTTTTGCATAGATGGGTTGTGAATCTCCTGTAACACAAAACATTCCTCTACGGTCTTATTCCGTGGCCCGACCGAGGCAGAGGGCTGGTTTCACGGCTGCTGCACGCCGTGTCTGTGTGTGCATTTCCCCGGAGCCCCGTGAAAGTCTGTGGGCTCTGCTGGGACGGTCCGGAGGCGGCTGCAGCAGGACGGGTCCGGAGAGAACTGAAACAAGGAGCAGTGAAAGCACCGAGGAGCTGGCAAAGAAAATTCTGAATTTCTTGGATGTGTTTTCTTTAAAGAGTAATGAGAGGTCAGTTCCCGAAGGCTGGCAGCAGTCTGCTAGTGTTTCACCAGGATTTTGGGTAAAATTGTTCCAGTGTGGAAACAACAACTTGGAAACGTTAACTCAAAATCTGTAATGTGAGGGGGCTGCTGTGTTTAATACAGACCTTGTGAAGTAGCAAAGCTGTGGGTGATAAGCGGGTTGACACCAGGATGGATAAAAAATAATGTAAACGTCTCTTTTCAACCTGTTCAGAATAAAACTGGCAAATTAAATTTGAACCTTCTGGGAAAGCCTTACCTGTACCTGCTGGTTTCACTTAAATAAAACACTTGGTATCAGTGACTTTGCCAGTTAAGTAGATCAAACGATGTTCTTTTTCTATTGTCATTTATTGTATAGTCATTTAAAAGATATAAGGCAACTGAAAGGGACATACCCTTTCAGTTTTTTAGATCTCTATTTTAGTGTCTTCACACTGGATAAAGTTCTGCTTTTTACATTTTTCCAAGTGTATACTTCTCATTTATTGAGAAGCAGAAAAGCTTTTGCATTATGTATTTGCTTTCAGTTTAGCTACCAGATGCAGAGAGAGTATTTTCTTTTTGAATAAGCTCAGGACTGAGAACTCATCTGGGAGCTCAGAAAGTAGGAAAGCATCGTCTTCTTCTTTGGTCCCTTTTAATCTATGAACAAAATAATCAAATGGGAGAAAATTAGGATTATGTGCATTCAAGCTTGAAGCACACAAAGAACTCCAGGTATCTAACTGAAGGCATCATGTAAATTACGTATCTCACAGGCTTACTGTTTTTTATATACCTAATAGAATTTCTGTATATTTCAGTAAATTTGACTATTAATGAATTGAAAAATTAACTATGGTCACCAAATCTTAATCTCTCCATTGTATAATAAATCATTCTGTTTTAAATAGCAGTCTTGTTTGTGGTGAAAGTGGTTTTTTTCTTCATTTTCGATGCAGTTTTTAGGGTTACTTTTAAGACATCTTTTTTTAAGCCATCTTAGTTGTTGAAGTTTAATTCCTTCCAAAGGCTGTGTATTGAAAGCCATAGTAATATTGGCATCTCAGTATAAAGAAACAAATCCACTGCTAATTTCTAAGACAAAAGGTGTGAAAGCAATAAATGTCAACAAGGCTATATAACACTTAGAAAAGTGCGTAAATATTGTGTAACCTGCTGGTTATGGTGAAAGAGGTGCCAAAGTAAATGTAAAGACTATATTTAATTGCAAATGAATCTTTGAGGTGTATCAGCTGATAGAAATGAACTTCTAGAGGAAAATGCCAAAAGCAATTTTAATGTAAGGTTTTGTCCTTACTAATGTGTTTACTTTCCAGTAATGACTTAATCCATCTGTTTTATTTTTCTGTCATTTGGACCATAACATTTATCTAAAAATACATCAAAAATAGTCTTTTTTTTTTTTTTTTTTTTTACTTCCCCAAGTTCCACGTACTAGTAGACCATGTATTAAGCCCTGGAGGCAAGTCAAAAGGAACACTGCCAAGGTGCAGACTACAACATAACTTTCTTTTTCTTAAACATGAAGGACAGATGCATAGAAAGTTTGGGTTTGTTGGTTGGGGTTTTTTGGTTTTGTGGGATTTTTTTTTGTTATTACTTGTGCATTGCTGCAGAAAAACAACCGGTTCTTTCCAAGCAAGGCTCGTGATACTACTGCTGCTAGTCCTAGTCTGGGAAGTTCAGCATCTTAAGAGATGCCTGACCCTCAGATACACGTTCAATGTGCTCGTCTCTGTGCGAGATTTTCACCTCCTTTTCCCTGCAGACTACTTTGTGCATGGCTGGTTGTGTAGTCAGATGAGATTTCTGTCCCCTACACATCTGAACTTGCATTTCCTGCCATTTCACGTGAAATAACCTACAAGCTGATCCTCCCAAGCACAGTTCCTGGAAACTGTATGCAGTTATGGGCATGTTTATTTTCTACTTGTCTCCTTGCTGTGATAACCTCATTTTTTTGAGGAAGGGAGCAGACAGTTTATTTAAAAACCTGTTCTAGCAAAACATCATTTACATAAGCAGCAGCAGATGCCGTCATGCTTCTGAACTCTCTTTTCCTTTGCAGAGATTAGGAAGACTTTTTCTGTGAGTCTGATCAAAGGATACCTGGAGTCTAGAGCTACATTACCCTGTAATGTTAAAGAGACTTCAGCAAAGCACGACTGAAACCTCAATCAATCTCCTATATGCTTGAAGAAATTGGAAGGGGCTCTACTTGAACTTTTGTTTTCAGAGTGATCAGGAGCTCAGTCCAGTGTTCAGGCTTCGTTTTTGTTTGTAGTCCAAGGCTGTTTTGCCTTCAGGTCTTAGTGAAGTTGGAAAATAGAGAAACGTTCTGGGTGAAGTGATGGGGCTTTGCAGTGTTTTTTCATGCCCTTCTCCTCCCTTTGCCCAGCTGCTTCCCTTGCGGTTACATCCAAGCCTTAACTTCACATTATTGAGGCTTTTTTAGTTTTTGCTTGGATGCTACCTGGATACTGCTTGATACCAGAAATGGGGTGCTTTGCATAGACATGCCTGCTGTCCTCTTTTAACAATATGAAAACGTAAGTGCTTCCTCTTTCCGCAGCTGGATCTAGAAGAGACAGTCATACTGGTGGCAGTGGTTCCCAGAATATTTGTCTTTGATTTGTGGGTAGTCACCGACCCTCCCAAAGACAACTGGAATGACAATAGCTTTCCATTTGGGTTAAATGAGGGAACAGTTAAATACCCTTTTGTTTAGGTGAGACAATAGTCTCAGAAAGATTTTTTTCTTAACAGTGGGCTTGTGAGACTGAACACAGAGGCTTGTGCTGGGCAGTGAGTGCACTGCTGGTGGTTGGCTTCATTGTCCGACTCCTTGACTCTGTATGATTCCTGAACAACACAAAGCATTGTGTTAAAAATCACGTCTTTTTATGACAGTGAATGTTGTATTACTATTACCAAAAGGTTTTAACAAATTTCCCTGGAAAACGTTCTTTGCTACAGCAGTTTGACTTGCAAATTGAACCTGAATAGAGGAAAGGCTGGGTGATGGCAGACACAACTTGTAGATAAGCTGTCTGGAGCACCCAGCAGTTTAGACGAGCAAAGTCTAGAGGCTGTATGTAGAAACAAAGAGGGGCAGGGGGCGCAGCACCCCCAAACTAACCCTTCCAGGCAGTGGTACATTAAAAGCAACACATCAAGAATATGTCTGATATTGGGCAAAGTGTGAACTGTTATGGCACAGTTTCTTGCTGGTGAGGAGGTCTTGCAGAAAGCTGTGAAGCTTGATGCAGCGTTGTTGCCATTCCTTCATGGGGTTTGTTTGAAAAATACCAGGATCATAAGCTGCTGAAATGGGAAATGTGAAAGGAGTTGCAGGGGCTGAAAAAACCCAGGACGGACTAATATATCTGAAGTTCAAAAGACCTGTAATACAGAGGAAGTTGTTAAGGCTGATTTTTGACTGTATATTTAGTACAAAAGGGGAAGAGTTAGTGCATAAGGGCATGGAACAAGGTAATCCTCACCTCTGGCCTGAGAGGGACAAACTGGCCTCTTCCTTTTCTAAGACAGTTTTCAAGTATCTTCTATTAGGACTAAACAGTTGACCATACTAATGAGGTCTGGGTTTCCTGAATCTGTTATACTTGCCATAAAAGTGCCCATGGTGGGTCCCATGACTGAATCAGCATGATTCTGGGTATTTATAGGAAAGTACAGGTCAGGACTTCTAATGGCCAATCTCTGTCCAGTTGGGCTGATTGGCTAAAAGTGGCCCCAGACTAATAAATTACCTGCTATTAAATGATCTGGAGTCATACATTCAGATCTGTATCTAGCACTGGTAAGTTACAGAGTAGTACCAGTGAAGCATTTGTGGAGACATGCCTCATTTTGTCTATTTGAAAACAGAGCAATGGTGCTTTTGTTTAAGAAAAGGTCTCAGAATTAGTGGAAGCTGAGAGGCGTGTGAAGAGAAATGAGGTACCAGGAACTAGACTAGAGCTGTAGTCCAAATGCTTCTACGGTTTTGCAGAAATTGTAGATAAGGCAGCGCATTGTGCCAACAGGTCAGCTGCTAGGCACAAAATAGAATTGTATTTCTAATGTGGTGGTAAGGCTGTGCAAGTGGGCGTCTATCTCACCTTATGAGTGGCTGCATAAATCTGTTAGTGCCTCATAAATCTCATCAAGAGGCTATTTTCTTGACATCTCCCAGATTCGTAGTTTGCCTGCCAGGCATTTTAGGAGGTTCTTCGGAGGAGAGTTGCGTGAGTGGCAGGGGACATGAAAGCAGAACAAGCTTTAATGCTGTCTCTAGTGCCTTCCCTTGCCCATCAGCTCCTGAATCCCTGCAGAAGTAGAGCGGCCCCTTTCTTCTTCCTCCTTCATCTTCCTCGTTCCCTTCTGCTACTGCCTTTCAGAAACTGTGCAACTTCTCAAGTTATTTTCCAATTCACCAGCACAGCACCGTAATTGAGCCCAGCCACCTAAAGTGGGGGACATGAGCTCTTCTTGTATAACTCAGCTCTGATGAGGTTTTTTTAGTACCAGGCCACAAAACAGAAGTAGGTAAATCCAATATTGTTTAATGTAGGCAAAATTACAGGCTGGCCACGGTGAACCCAGTCTAGAAACACGTAGCACAGCTGCGTTCATGTAACAAGAACACGTCTAATCAAGTGCAGCTCTCCAATAGGAAGCAAATCTTTGTCTTGTGGCTTCAGGCACATCCCTTCTTTGAACCTTTTCTTGTTCTGCTGTATCCTCTGAAAATTGCTCAGGGCAGCAGCCCTAGGCTGCACCAAGGATTTGCAGTGGTACGGTGCCGTTCCCTGTCACATTGGGGATCCCTGACCTGCTCGCTCCCGACCTTCCCTTTGCTCTTGCAACCGGCACTGAGCTTTGCCGTCTGAGAGTGAGTGGTTCCTTGCTTGAATTGAACTGTGGTGGCTCCAGGGTTTCCATTCACTAGACTGGTTATTACTTTGTGGTGTGCGTGTGTGTGTGAATACCTGACAAATCTATCTGCAGCTCTTCACAGTTAGTTCTCCTGATTCTGTAATCACCAACAAACTTTATCATCTTGCTGCTTGCTCCATTTTCCCCATAAATAATGAATATGTTGAGTAGCACAAATGCAAATCCAGAGCTGTTGTGAAAACTGCCTATTTATTCCTGTGCTGTTTCTTCTCATCTAACCAGTTGTTAATTCACAGAAGGACCTTCCATCTCATCCCATGACAGTTTGATTTCTTTAAAAGCCTGTGGTGAGAGACATTGCCAAAGGTTTGTTAGAGATCCAAGCACACTATATATATCATACACACCACACTTATCCATATATGTCATGGGAAGTTTGTTGTAAAAGTAGCCACACCATGCTGGCACTCCTATATCATGTTTATTTGCATACCTGCTAATCCATTCTTACTATTTCTATCAATTTTCTCAGTGTAGGGGTGAGGCCATAGCTACCAGCCTGTAGTTCCCTGGAGCCCTTTTATTGAAATTGGCAGCACATCCTCAGCTTTTTGTGTCTTGTTTGTTAAGTTTGTCTTGGAGGGAAGCTAGGCAGCATGGTTAATAGTTCTGTGGCTGTATGTTGGAGTGCCTTTAAAATTCCCAGGTGAATAGCATAGAATTCTGGTAGCCTGCTGTTAGTCCTAAAGACCAATCATGCTGTGGTTTGGACAGTCTTCTCGCACCTGTACCATCCTCTTGTTCCCATACACAACTTGCATTTTCCTGAGTTTCAGGAGAGTGGTGGCCAGTTTGTCTCCATTGTCCCTTGGCCCTGCTGAGTAGGCGAGCAGACCTTCCTTCTCCCATGGTGCTGCCCCGAATGCTTCCTGCGTGTGAAAGAGGAGCTGGAAGGCAGGACTATGTGGCCACGGGGGAGAAGCTCTCTCTGCCTCAGTCCTCTGTGGTCTGTGCAGAGAAGAAATCTTGCGTTTTCTAATGTTTTCAGCATTCTTGCCTTTATGTGTTTGGGGCTTTTTTTCCTTTAATGTTGCTGAGTAACAGTTTTATAGACTTACAGATGTTCCTAAGTAGTAATGTAGTGGGTTATTTATTCTTTTGACATGTTTTTATTTCATGGGAAACGTCTACGTTATGCTTGAGGCAAGGTATGAGCTGCTGGATCCCTTTCAGAATTCTGTTAAATCTGGAAGTAAATCAGATTACTTTTTCTTCTCCTATAAGCTCATTTGGCTTGGCTTTCACATGAGGTGTTGTATGGGTGAATGAGCCCAGAGCACTCATGCTGGTGCAGCAGCTTGCTTTATGCAGAGTGATGGTATGAAAGGGTTTTGGAAAATGCTCTTAATGGCTTCAGGAGTGATTTGTACTATTATTGAACCACCAAACTGCTTTAAGTTCTTACCCACTTGGCTTGAGTTTTCCAGTGACAAACTGTGGGCTCAGGTGATGACCCAGTGGATCAAGAAACTCTGTGCTGGCTGGAAACAACAAGCAAGAGAGGTTTTCTTAAATGCTCTTTATACGTTCCTAGCATTTCCCATGTGGCAAGAAAGCTTCCACAGTCTTTCTGTCCATAATGTGAAATAGCTTTTTGCCCACATGATGATGCTTTTCTATCTCAACTTTAAAATGCTTTAGGTCTCCGTAAAATGATGACATGTACTTTGTCACTCTACAACACATTTTATCATCCGTAAAGGACTAGCTGAGTAACTTCAATGTGTATTTCATGCACTCTTCGCTCCCGATTTATTTTTTTCCCCGTGGATTTTTTTTTTAAATAGCATTTTGTCACTTGTGCAAGCATGTTAAGTTTTACTTTTTCATAGGTTTTAGTGACGGAATTGGCCCAAACAGGTTATGCGAAATTGAAGGGGTGTCAATGAAACTGAATATAAGTGTATGATACCAGTAGCTTGCAACTTCTTCCTAAGCATCATTTCTTATGCAGGCAGTTTTGACAACAGGTTGAAAAACATCTCAGAAAGCAGGTTGTGAGTTTCACAGCAAAGAAGAAATATCCTCCCCCTGCCCTGAGATAAAGCAGAAATTTCATAGAAAAAGATGTGGTCTGTTAAATTGGGAAAGTGGCAGAAAAGTATTTTCAAAGAAAAACACTGTGTTGAACTTCCTGTACAAATGACAAACACATACATGGTAGTTAAATGGTGATATAATAAACGCAAAGCAAGTGGGCAATATTTAATTCAAATTTGAATGTGTCTAATAACAAATGAAGTGTTTGTGTAGAAGTATCTCCCTCTGGGCTATTAAGGGAGTCATGGCTCCAGGAGCTCCTTGTTTTGCTCAGACTGCGCCTTTGGATTTGAAGGGAAAACAGTTGTTGGGGGAGAGTCACTAACTGAGCAATTGGAGCTAATCATCCCCTTGGCTTAGCAGATGAGACACTAATTTTCCTTCCAGGAATAGCCAGAATTACCTGCTTGTACAGTGCCTTCAAGTTGGCTGATATAAAACCCAAAGAAGAAAACTTTAAAATTGGCTGTGTTGGTTTCAAAAGGATATTGGCATTCCTGATTTCTGTAAATAGTGTCGATCATGGTATAAGGGTGGGGTAGTGAAGAATAAATAGTGAAGTCCCTAGAGGTTGGGAAATGGCCACAACCTGTCCCAAGAGTAACTTCTTCGAAGAGGTTTCCGAGGGTTCCTTTGAGAGGGTGAGCATATGAATGCTTCACTTAATTATTCACTTACAGATATATGACGGCTTTGCTCGCTTGGGTGAAGAAAAAGAAATGTCCCTTACCTGCAATAAGTTTCTAATGCAAGGTTGGCTGGAAAACATAGCACGCAGTGAATCAATATGCTTACTGTCTTGTTTAATATCATTAACAATCATCAAAAGCAATTTTAGTTTTGTGGGTTTAAAAAGAAATATTGTAGACTAGACTGGCTTGATTCACAGAACAATCTGTATTTATGCTTAAGGGATGAGGGTTTTTCACAGAGGTAATGGCAAAAGCATACGGAAATCTATTGCTCCACCTGTTGATAGATCTACTGACGGGTGCGTAGTTGAGGAAGAAAGACAAGGTACATCAGATTTGTGTGGGATGGGACGGCTCTTTGCTGACATCTGGCAGAAGACTTGGAATCTGGGACAGCTGCTAGGGCCACTGAATTGCAAACAGCTTGAGGACCTGAATGCAGTGAAGATAAATGAGCTCCAGTTGGAAGCTGAATGGCCCTAAGGGTGGAAGCAGTAATGAATCCAGGCACTCAGAATGCTGTATTGATGGGCTTGTAAGAGGTGTCTTTTTTGTCCTGTACGTACATGTTCATTTTTCTGGATCGCAGGCTACATTATTGGTGTACTGCATACTTTGAGTTTGTTACTCAGGTCCCTGAATTTGACATTGGTTTCATGTTCTAGCTACTTTGGTGTTAACAACTAAGCGTACTGGATTGCTCTACAAATCTGAGTACTTTGTCCATCGACACAACCATACCATAGAAACTGGGTCAAGGGATAAGAGAGTATGATTTAGAGGTTTTCAGAATCTGACCAAGATGGGAAACTTTGTGGGCTATCTTTATTTTCATGACAGGTGATGAATTTTATTCCATTATGGATACTCTGCCTTAATTGAGGGCATTTCTTACTGCTCCAAATTTTAGAAAGTCTGCAGAATGCTAAAGTATCCAGTTCTGAGACTTGCAAAAAAGTAAACAGCCATGGCGGTGTTTTCTTGGGCAGGCAGGTTTTAATAGGTTAATTTTCTGTGTCTTTAGGGTCAGGAAAAAGAAAAAATAGATTTGTGTTTAGAAATTAAGCCCAGTTAAGGAGCTCCCGCTCCATCCTGTTCTCCACTGACTGTACAGGGGACTAGACATGAGCCTCTAATGCTGATCTTCTTGACCATACCTCACCTAGAGCCTCCCCACTTCTGACTTCATGAAGCAACCATCATTTAGAACATTTCCTTTATTTTTAATCCTAGAAGACACCCCAATGGTACAGAAGAATTGGCTTTTTATAATACTTCCTGTCGTGGTTTCAGCCCAGCCGGTAACAAAGGACCAGGCAGCCGCTCGCTCGCTCCTCCCGCCCCCCTCCGGTGGGATAGGGGGGAGACGGAGGAGAGAAAAGAAAAAAAACCTGGAACCTCGAGGGCTGAGATAAGGGCAGTTTACTGGGACAACGCAAAAAAAAGTTACAACAACAACGACGGTACTAATGAAAGAGTATACAGAAAAGAGTGATGCACAGTGCAACTGCTCACCACCCGGGACCCGACGCTCCGCCACTTCCCCCCACCGAAAGTCGAGAGCAGGAGAGCCCTCCCCCCGGCCCACTCCCCATGTATATACTGAGCATGATGGCACATGGTATGGAATAGCTCCTTGGCTAGTTCAGGTCAGCTGCCCCGGCTATGCCCCCCCACCTCCCAGGTTCCTGTAAAAATTAACTCTATCCCAGCTGAACCCAGGACATTCCTTTTTTATCTGAATATTGTGGAGGTGAGCAGAAAGGGCAGGCAAGAGTCTGAACAGGAATCCAGAAACCACCTTCTCTTGCAATTTTTGCATTAGAGACATCTCTGGCTTAGTCTGCTGGGTGCAAGCAGAGAAGCAGACACCCAGCACCTGTGTCTATACTACTGCCCTTCAAGGTTGAGCTATTTTTCTGTTAAGGGCTTTTGGCGTCACATTTCTTTGCTTCCACAAAAATGCTGGTCCATTAGCCTAATGAAAAATTTCTGGATTTATGTTAGATTTCTAATATATGTTTTTCTTTGTAAGGACCTTTGTGTAATTTCAAGGGGGTATGAGATTCTGTGCGGAATAATGTGATGCACGAACATTCTGTTAGCGAGGCAGCTGTTTGCAGGTTTTGGTAGTTCCTTAAGAAAATCAGACTTTAAAGAGAAGATTTTCCAAGAAATCTTTGATATTCTCCCATGAGAAACTGCCAAAGACTCATGAGATGATGGTGACTTCAAAGGTTTCAAAAAAATCCCCCCCTTCTCTGCTGCGGACTTCTCCTTCCTACAGAACCTGTTTGTTTTGTATTTGTGAAAAGGATAAATCTGTTGCCTCTAGGTAGTCCCACACAGCTGTCCCACATGGTACACGGTGTACCCAGCATGTCTCGGAGCAACAGGCTGAGGTTTCTCCCTCTAACCTTGGCGTGTCATCCCACAGCTTGTCACGGGCAAGCCTGATTTCATCCCACTCCCCCTCCAAGTCTAGTTTACAGCTCTGTCAATGAGCCCCGCTAGCTCGTGAGCAAAGGCCCTCTCCCCCCTTTGAGAAAGGCGAATCCCATCTGACGCCAGCGGGCCTGGTGCCATGTAGGCCACCCCATTATCGAAAAAAAAACCCCAAATTCTGTTGGTGACACCAGCCCCAGAGCCATGTATTAATAGACTTGGTCCGCCTGTTTCTTCCAATGTCACTGCCCGCAACTGGAAGGAGCGAGGGAAAACCAACTCCCAGATTCCAGATTCCCTTCCCAACCATCCCTCGAATGTTGTTCGAGGCCTCGAAGTCTGTTTTGATCGCCCTTGGACTACGCATTGGGGCTTCATGGCCACCCACATGGAAGAGCAGTAATGGGCAATAGCCCGAGGGTCATCCCAGGCTGGCAAGTTTCCTAGTGCTGTCCTTAACCCGGGCCCCAGGGAGGCAGCAGGCTTCCCAAAGAGGAGGCTCTGTCCGGCATCTCGGACCCTCTGTTCCCCTCAGAAGGGAGTCACCCACAACCCTAACCCGTCTTGTCTTCCTCATGGAGGTGGTCGTGATATGGGGGTAGGTCCTCCTGACCTCGGCAACACCTCTGGCGTAGCTGGCCCGTCATCCACATCCTCCGTTGACTGGCCTTCCCCATCCCGAACCTCATGCCTGTTGTACAGGGGGACCTGGGAAGGCGAGGTGGCCAAGGAGGGGGTTCGCTTGCCGCCTCCAGCATGGCCTCGCCTCCGTTCACTCCTTTCCTTTCAGCTACTGCCGTCAGCCTGGCGGGGGGAGGGCACAGGATCCCCTTGATCTTGGGGTTTTTCTGGTGTCTGTTCATGGTTCTGTCTGAGGGAGGGCAGAGCGTGGTTCCAGCAGTCTTTCTTAGACTCCCTGATGCTTCTTCACCTTTCTACTTCCTCCTGCAGCTCTGCCACCGCTGAGCAGATCATCCACTTGGTCACACCTCACATGGCTGTTCTCACTACTGCCATTTGTTCATAGGGAAAGGCTCTGGCACTCCCTGCAGCCTGAGACCTGGACAGCTGCATGTTTTCATGGGAGCTCTCTCTGGGTTGCCACATGCATTCTGGTGAGTGCGGAGGACGTGGCTTTCTGCCCACCCAAATCTATTTTAATTGGTAACAAGTTAATTTTCCCCAAATTGGGTTTGTTCTGGCTGGGCTGCTAACTGGTGAGCGACCTCCCTGTCTTGATCTCGACCCACGCAGCTGTTTTTGTCCTATTTCCTCACCATTTCCTCTGGAGGGGGAATGGGTGAGCGGCTGGGTGGGCGTCAGGCTGCTGCCCAAGGGTGACATGGGGCTGGTCTGCAAGCCTCCAGCGCGTGGGATGCCGGTCTTGGACTGGGAGCTGGTGGCCGTGCTGGGGACGCCAGGTCTGTCCCCTCTGCTCCCTGCTCCACCTCCCCTTGCTGCGGTTCAGTGTTGCCCAAGGGCTCGGTGGCTGATCCTGCCCCGGGGTTTTGCTGCTTTGTCCCTTCCAGATGTCTCCTCGCTGGACACGGTCCTTGAGCTCCCGAAAGACACTTTCAACTGCGTCAGCCGCTGCCGTCCCGGTGCGCTCTACAGCCAGCTCTGCCAGCTCCTGGCTCTGGCCACGGGGAACCAGAACCCCCTCCTCACCGCCTACCTGCTCTCCGAGTCGGTCTCTGTCGCCACTCGCCATCAGCTGCTCAGCATTGCCCACGGGAAGATTCAGTGAGTCCCTCGGTCTCCCCTCCCTTCATCCCCAGAGCATCACAGAGAAGGGGCTCACCCAACAAAGAGCCCCAGCAAAGGCGATTTTGGGGTGGTTATTCCCCCCGACTGCCTTTCCCTCTGCAGCAAAGAGAAGGAGTCAGCGGGGGACGTGGCCGAGCAGCTCCGGGGGCTCTCCTTGCAGGAGGGGAGCGCTGCCCAGCGCAGCCACCACCTCGCCGAGCTCCAGAGACTTTTCATGTTCAGCTCCGCAGGGCTGGGGTCTGAGGAGCAGGACAGCTTCTGGACGCAGCTGCAGCAGGTCCCCAGCGGTCGGGGCTGGTGGGAGCACAGGGACCAGGCAGCTCATCGCCCGGGACAACAACAGTTCGAGAGGTGGTGTCACGACCCGGGCTGGACAGAGCCGGGAGTCGCGGTGAATTCGGATTTCCCTCGGGCTAAGTTAAGGTGAAACGACACCAAACGATCAAGTACCCATTTCATTGGTGGCAGAAGCAGCCTGAACTTGGGAGGCACAACAGCAGGTGGCGGGGTTTCTCGCGGCAGGAATCGCCACGGAGCCACCTCAGCGAAGCGTGCAACCCGTGGTAACCGTATACATCAAGTCAGGGAATAAGGAGAGCCCTCCCGTTGGGTCAGGGGGTTCAGAGCAGAAGCCCTTGCTTTCTCGACTCCTTCTCAGGGAAGAGCCACGGGGCGGCTGGATCCGCTCCTAGTGCCAGACTGGGGCAACGGTTTTACGCTTTAAAGGGAAGAGGGGCGGGGATTGTGGAAAAGGAAAGAGAGAACGGGAAAGGCAGAGGAAAAGGAAAAGCGAAAGAGGTCACCGGTCCTGGGAGCAGTCAGCCGAGGGGTCCGGCTCCGGTGGGCGAGTGCAGGTGGGGCTTCAGTTTGGGCCTCTCCCGCGGGCGGGCACTCGAACTCAGGAGGCTAATTAGGTGTCACGAGCGGTTTGTGAGCCGTCGGGAAACGGGCCGGTGGGCTTGGGGGTCGTTCCCCTTCCGTGCAGACGCGACCAGTTTGAGCTTTGAGCTGCCCTGCTCAGCACATCGGAACAGCATCATCAGAGCCCGGAGCGGCGCACCCTCCCCCGCCTGTCGCTGATGGGTGCTGAGCGGCTTCTTTTCACCTGGGGTTCCTTGTCACGCAGAGTTCGTCGTTCGGCAGGACCTGCCCCGCCACAACGTTTGAGCCGTTAGCTCCTTCGGTCTCTCACGGGCGGGTGGAGATCTCGGGGGGGCTGCCCCCCACCCCTTCTCACCCGCTCGCCCGCAGCGAGCCCGGCTGGAGGGGGGACACAGGAGCCGTCCCGAGGCCGTCGCAGCTGCAAGCAGCCCACCTGGAGCACGACCTCTCCGCGGGAGCATCACCCCGGGGGGGTACGAGGGCAGCCGGGGCTCACCCGGGGGGCTTCTCTCCGGCGGTGCGCGGGGCACGGAGCGGGCACCCGCTCGCTGGACAGACAGACCGACCGTCGCCCGGAGGGGTCGCCGCGCCGTCGCCCTGCTCCTCGGCTGCAGCAGTGCCGCGGCTCCGGCCCGGAGGGACCGTGCGCGGGGGTGGCTCCCACCCCCTTGCGCTCCGGACTCCCGGTTTCGCGCTGCCCAGACTCGCGGCCCGTTGTCCTGGGCTCGCTGGCGCGATCGGAGAAATCTGGCAGAGGGAGGCGGAGCGGGGCGTCGCCCCAAACCAGCCGGGGTGGCTGTGCCCTCCCTGGGGTCAGCTCGGGGTCCCCACAGCCCACCCTTCCCTGGCGCCCCCGGCTCACCACCTCCCTCGGTGCTCAGGCGCCCGTCCCGGAGCTCCTCGTCCGCGGCGTTGGGGTCGGCGATGAGGTGCTCCGCGCCGGTGCCGCCGAGCTCCTCCTGCGCACACCGCTCGGCGTCAGGGACGAGGCAGCCGCGAGGGCCTGTCGGCAGAGCTGCCGCCTGCCTGCAGCACCGGCGGCCGTCTGGGGCCGGCGCTGGGGGGAGGATGGACGGTAACGGGGGTGGGGGGGGCGAAGGCGCAGCCCCCAGGGCCTTGCCGTGGCCCGCGGGTGGTGGGGCTGAAGGGCACCAGCCTCGTGGCGAGTCAGGCAGGGGCTGGGGGCGTGCGGGGTCCCTTTCCTTTCCCCTGCCCCGTGCCCAGAGCGCTCGGGGGGGGGCAGCCCCTGGGTGCTGCCGTGTCCCCCCCTGCCCTGCTCCCCGTCCCCAGGAGACCGTGCCGGTCCCTGCTGCGTCGACCCCCGTCTCTCCTCGGGAACCGCGGGGCAAGTGGCAGGGGTGCGAGGAAGGTCTCGAGGAGCGGCAGCAGGAGGAGGCCGAGGGAATGCCGAGGGGGGGTTTCTCTCTGAGGCGCAGCTGCTGGTTAAAACCGAGCAGCGGTCCTTCACCTGACGCGCGCTTGAGCTGCAGAGCGCTTTCCTCAGGATGCGGTGGGTGCTAGAAGACTGTCCGGGAAGAGCCCTCGTCCGAGGGCGGTTAGGGACGAAGCTCAGCACCTCCCGAGCTGCCTACGCCAGCGAGCCCGGCTGGGGCTGTGGGGCTCCTCTTCCAGGCTGGGCAGCAGCTGGGCTCCTCTTCCAGGCTGGGCAGCAGCCGGGCCCGGCGGGTCTTGCCTGCCCTTCGCGGGCCACCTCGGCCGCCAGCGGTCGCCTCCGCAGCAGCCTTACGTCCCGCAGACCGAAAGCCAGAGGATCGACGCCTCCGTTCTCAAGCGAGAGCGTCGCGCTGGAGCTCGGGTCGAGGCTCGGAGCTCACAGCAGCGTGGTCTGCCCCTCTGGGGTCCTGCTTTGGCCGTTGGCGTGGCAGCAGCGGTAATACTCGGCAGCCGAATTGTCCCTGGCTTCTTGGAGGGAAGTAGTCTCTGGTTTGTTCCAGCGAGTAGAGGCTGCGCTCAGAAATTCCTGTTATGCTCGTGGGGTTGTTTATGAACGGCTGGTCAGTGACTGTGGACCGCTTCGGTGTATTTAATTGCACGTAACAGATTTCCCCTGTGTGTAATTCCCTCCAGGCAGGTTTGTGGGAGCTCAAGGAGCCTTAGGTTTTCTTCGTGAGATTTTGGGGTCAAGCACCTTCTCCTTGCGCGTCCTGGAGTAAAAGTGATGACTTGGCTCTCCTCCTTAAAGATGAGAAAGATGGACAGTCAAGACTTGTTGAACTTGATCTGCTGCACTCCTGTGGCAGAACGTCCCGCGGTTGGCATGGTGAACTCCACAGCAGGCGCCGTGGAGTTTTGCTGCCTGACTGGCAGCGAGGTGGGTGGCTGCAGCACCTGCTGCTGTTGAAGCCGTGTTTAACCCAGACTTAATACACCTCTGGATTTATTTGCAGTGCTCAGAGGCGTGGAGGAAAGCCGCGTGGTTTCCATGGCTTCCTCGGTATGCCTAGCTTTTTAAACGCTTCTTCTTTTGCCTTCCGATCATGTTTCTCATAGATCCCGCAGATTTCCTCATGGCACCAGAGAGGCTGGCTGGGCTCTACCCACCTGCAGAGTGTGGGAGATGAGAGGCACGAGGGGAGCAGAAGCAAACCTGGAAACTGTCACTTGAGAATAAGCGTGGACTAACTGGTAAACACAGCAGAAGGTGCAAAGTTGTTAAAAAGAGGGAAGACTTTTGGAGAGGGGTTTCTTTCCTTTGGTGAGAGGAGGGTGTATTGTATTCAGTAGAACGATTCCCACAGGGCGAAGAAAGCAGAAGCCAGCCTATAGGGGAATTCAGCTGTCAGGTCATGGCTTTTTCTGCACTTCCATCACTCGCTGAGAGGAAGCAAAGTTTAAGGGGGACTTGGTGGGAGCTGGGCAGCAGAGGGGTGGGGATCCTGTGTATGCATATGTTTGCCCTTCAGCTAGTGCTAAGCAATTGTACATTGCTGTGGGACAGTTCATCTCTTCTGTAGCGTGGGATCTTAATATGCTCATTGGTCTCTGGGAAACACCTGCCGTAGGAGTAAGCAGTACAAATGGTGTTGTACACCTGCGGTCTTCCCAGTCGTAACCCACTCCTTTTCCTTGCAGTAGAAGAAGAGCTGCATGTTGGAGCCACGCTTCAGGGTTGATCTCGGAGCACAGCGTCTGGACTCGTCTTGAGACTGGTCCACAGGATGAGAGCAATGGTGACGATGTGAGGATGGGAGACAAAGGCTGATATTGGAGGCTGTGTGTGTGTGACAGCTTTCAGGTGTAAATTGAGGACTTTGATGAATGAACCTTTGGTGGCTTCTTGTGAAGTAGCTTAAGACTTTCTTGGTCCCAGCTGTGTCCCTGC
>NC_044018.1:28011667-28023686 GCF_900496995.4 Aquila chrysaetos chrysaetos | reverse complement strand
ATCTTCTCTAAAGTTACTCTTTCCAGAGCAAGGGTGGCAAAGGAAGAAGAACCCATACCGTGGCCACTGTAACAGAGGCTAAAGCAACAACAGATGTGAGGCTGTGCTATGGTGACTGGTGGCAGGTGAGCCAGGGACGTGTCTTCTGTTGCCTTTGCTCAAAGGAAAGACCAGAATGGGATGCAGGTGGATCCACTGGTTCCAACTCTGCTCTTAGAACAGCTGAAAGTGTGAAGTTCTGCTTAATATTCTTCTTAATATTAGCAGTATTAAGGACTGCTAATAATAGCACGTGTAGGAAGTTTAAATGTGGGTTAGGGAGAAACGGGAGAGAATTGGTTTGGAAGTGGCTCCTTCCTCTCTCAAATGCTCATACATTTGATTTCAGGAATGGCATCGCTGCCTGAAATAACATGAATTAGCGGTACCTTAAAAGAGGTAGGGAGTATGTTTTCTGTTAAGTTAAGCGCAAAACAGAGAGCAGTGCCTTTGGTGTGAGGCTGGAAACTGAGGGGATCAGGCAGTTGTGTGCTTAGTGCTGTAGGGCGAATATTCAGTAGCTTTTGCTAATGAAAGCTGTTTCTGGGCATGCTGTTTAATGAATAAGTAGAATTCCCAGTTCTACTTTCTTCTTCCTTATGTTCCTTCTTCCCCTTGTCTCTGCCCTTCAAGATAAATGATCATTGCCATGATGAAAGGTCCCTTTAAAGCCTGTCACTGTTGTCACTTGAGAGACAAAGAACCCCTTCTAGAAGCCGAATGTGCCACCTTCACATCCCTGTAGGAAGGGGGTGACTCCATATCTATTGCGTGGAATTTTGGGAGATTCAGTATGGTATAGTAACTAGCATACAGTGTAGAAATGGAAAGAAGCCCTGAGCCACCAAATCAGTACCTACAATTGCAGGTAACCAAACAGAAGGTCCCTAGTTCATGTCAGGGAATGTCAGAAAATCTGTGCGCTGCAGAACTTTTGCCAGTGCTCCATGTACGTTGTGTCCAGAAGCTGCAAGCTGTAGTGTGCCACAGGAAGAGAGCAGGAAAGGTCAGGATCCACCAGCACTTCAGATGTCTGTGATAGCAGGGAAATAAAACATTTCTTCATACTCCGGAACAGGGAAGAGACTCAGAGGTCCTTATCAGTCTGACCTGGAGGAAGAAAAATTCCTCTTTACGTGGAATTTGTTTACTGATGTAATATCAAGCATGTGAGAAGTCACGTTATGCATCTAGGAGAAAGACAGACCCAGGGCGGGTTTTCTTTCCCTCCCATGAGCGTGAGTGGTTTGCTCCCCCTGTGAGATCAGGGAATGGGGATCATTGGTGTAGATGAGTTTAAGATGGGATAGGCTGAAGCAGAAAAGAACTGTATAAACGTGTGCATTCTTTCCACTGTACTACCAGTTTCTGTCAATGTTTATTTGAATCGAACATATATAGCATTATGTTACACTTTCTGTCTATACTTTGGCTGCTATTTTTTACTCTAACAACTTCTTAGGACATAACTTTCAGTACTTTCTAATGTTTTGTCTGTGTTCCACTGTAGTGGATATCCTTTGAGGGTGATCAGCAGTGATTCAGAGGGGAAGCTGAATCTTTTCTCCATAGATGAATCTGCTCCTTCTGTGCCTGTTGTGAACCAGTGGGAAGCTCACAAATTCGAGGCCTGGATTGCTGCTTTTAATTACTGGGACACTGATTTTGTGTATTCAGGTCTGTAAGGCTTGGGAATCTCATCTGGGGCTGGGGGGTGCACCTTGTTTAGGGATGTGTGTTCCTTGGGGTTTTACTTCCAGAGTTGGGTATGCTGCTTGCATCACACCTCTTGAAAGAGTTGGGGCCTCTGCTAGGGGTAAAAGGCTTCTTGATTGTGGGAAGTGCTTGGAGTTAATTAGGAGAAGCTGTGCCTTTTAAACTGTACTTTGGCAGGCTGTTGGCAAAAAAGATGGTAATCTCTTGCGGTGTGCAAAAGAGAGCCAGAGAGCTTCTAGAGTCCAGTCTTTTTATCTTCTAATATTTTTTCTTTTGCTTAGCAAAGTGAGGGTATTGTTAATACACGTATCTTCTGTGCTGATGAGTACTGTGAGCTTCAAATGATGTTTGGTATGTCTGTTAAATGCTATGAGACCCTAGGGCTGAAAAGCATCAGCTTCTTAACTTCACATTGGTATTAAGGAGTTTTATTCCAGATTTCGGTAAAACTCCCAGCACACAGTTTGGGCAGGTCCTCATGCACTTGGACACCACGCAGCAGGAGATAGCGGGTGCTCTCAAGGCCAACACCATGCTGCTGGCCGAGGTGGGTCCCACCAACACCCACTGGGCTGGAGTGGGATCCCCTTCCTGCCCCCGCCGCTCACCCCCCTTCCCCACTCGCCCCCCCCCCCCCCCCAGGTCCAGCAGACAATGAAGGAAAACCTGGCTGTTGTAGAGGACAACTTTGTGGACATAGATGCCCGTGTCAAGGCAGCTGCAGAAGTGCCAGCACCCTGGAGTCACCCTCGCATCGGGCATCCCTGCCGCCGCCAGGGCCCTGCGACCCTCTGGGAATCTCTCCCTCCCCAAGCAGGTACCAGCCCCTGCGTGTATACACCCTGGCTCTGCCCCCCTGCCCAGCATGGGGGCTGGAGGGGTCCTCCCCACCCCTCCATTCCCACCTCGGGGCGGGGGGTGGTGCTGTCTCTGTACACCCCCGATTTACCCCAATAAACAGCTCAGCTCAAAGTGTATCCGTGTCAGCATGTCCTCTAGGCTGTGGGGCATGAGCGCGGCCCAGCTGCTGGGTTTTAAATGTGTCTTTTCATGGTGCATAACCCCCCCACCCCACCCCCCCCGCAGCCTCCTCGGTGCACTAAATCCAATTGCTCTGTCAGAAAGCTGCGACCCACGGGGAGAACGTCTCCTCGTTGCCAGCCGTGGGGCAGGAGGTAGTGTGTGTGTGTGGGATGGGGATGACCCCGAGCGGGTGGGGGTGGCCTGGGGCAGGGGCGCATGGCCCCCCCACAGGCTGGTGGAGATGATTATTGCTGGGACTGGGGGATGGAAGGGGGGAACCTCGTTTTTGGTGAGGGAGAACCTGGTGCAAAACTAACCCTGAGTAGATCCAGCCATGGGGCTGCGACCCCCTCAAGCCAGAGGTGAGGGGGGCAGAGGGACCCCCCAGCATGCAGAGTGGGCACTGGGGACGGAGCCCTGGCTGCATCCCCTCACACCAGTCCTGTCCCCCCAGCGCGGGGCTTCCCTGGGGTGGGGGCCACCTCTGGCCCTGGTGGGTTTGAGCCCTGGGGGCAGGTTGCTGGGCCATGATCTTGTGGGGATGGCGGCCAGGACTGGGGTGAGCACTGGAGGGACACAGGCTCTTCTGGAGGGACAGGCCAGCACAAGGAGGACGGGAGTTGCCCTTTATGTGAGGGAGCAGCTGGAGAGCGTGGAGCTCTGCCTGGGGATGGGTGAAGAGCTGACTGAGGGCTCCTGGGTAAGGACTAAAGAGCAGACAGGGAAGGGTGACGTTGCAAGTGGGTGCCTGCCACAGGCTGCCTGGCCGGGGAGAAGAAGCGGGTGAGGCCCTCAACAAACAGGTAGGAGCAGCCTCATGTTCTCGTGGGCCCTGGTCCTCATGGGGGATTTCGGAGAGACCTGCTGGAGGGACGACAGCAGGACATAAGCAGCCCAGGAGGCTCCTAAGGGCACCGACGACAGCGGCCTCCCCTTCCAACAGCAAGGCCCTTCCCCTTCTTGTCAGTCAAGGTCCCTTGCACATGGCTTCAAAGCCATCTTTACATGGTGGTTTTTCTTACGTAACGTTGACAAGGTGACACGCTTGTCCTACAATCACAGATTTCTTTGTTCTCTTTCTAGTTTTATTTCAAGAGAACTGGGACCTCACTGGGCAGCTCCCAAAGGCGTCTGTCAGCACTCCACTGAGGATGTCCCTCTTCAGGAGGACCAAGATGAGGATGGCGATCTGCAGGAAGGCGAGGAACAGAAGAAATCTCCTGCGGGACAGGAGAAAGGTTAGGCCGGAGCCGAGCATGGGGTAAATTTGTCTCCAGCTCTCGACAACCACCCTCTTTGAATGCCACCGTGGGGGACCTTGCACCGTGCTGGGCACAACACATCCTGCTTGGGACTGGGGTGAGGCTCGGCTGTACATCTCCCCAGTGGGCCCCCAAAGCCCCTGCTATGTGCTGCCCAAGCAAGGAAGAAAAAGAAATCCTGAGTACTTGATCCCTGACAAGGTCCAAAGCTGCCCAATGCCCTTGGACCACTGGCACGGGCATCCCGCTGCGTAGGGGGAAGAGCCCCGTCACCCCGAGCCCACCAGAGCAACTCACCGCAGCCAAGAAGGGACCTATGCCCTCCTTGAAGCCAGCTGCTCCTCCTACAAGCCAAGGCACACAGGGACATGGCGTTGGGGTGCGTGAGGCAGCTGGGTCTGTGGGGCTCAGACCCCCTCCTCCTCGTCCACTGCTGAGATCAGTGAGTGCCCCCCATGTCCCCTGGGCACAGTGCAGACCCTTCCCTCCCCAAGGCCCACAGTGGGGTTGTCTGTCCTACCAGCCGCGCAGCCACCAGCTCCTGCAGCAGGCTCTCGCCTGCCATGTCTGCCTGCGCCGTCTTCCCCCTGCTACGGACACCACGGGGTTTGGGCTGTGAGAAGAGACCTTGGCCAGCACGGTGAACCCCTGGGTGGCCAGCAGAGAGCCAGGGTGCTGCCCAGCCTCTGCTGGGGCTGGCACCAGCCAGCCCCGGCATCCCGGCACCGCACAGACCCACCCCGCACCCCAGGCCCGGAGGGCACGGAGGAGAGCCTGGGAGCTGCTCAGAGCTGCTTCCAGGAGTCCCGAGACGCTCAGTGTTGTTTTGAGCCGCTTACGCAAAGTCAAAGGGCTCTCCAGAGCAGGCTGGAGGAGCCAGAAAGATGTCTGTGAGCAGCAGAGGCCTGCCCAGTGCTGCTCAGCAACCCCCCCGACCCCCCTGCCCCAGATTTCAGTCAGGGCCCCGTTGGCACTCACAAAGCTGTTGGCTCTTGGAGACCTGCCTGTCTCTCCAGCAGGTGCTGGAGCTTGTTCCTGAGCAGCTGCAGAAGCAAAGGCCCTGGTTAAGGATCCGTGCCATGCCTCTTCTAAGAGAGGGGTTCCCCCACAAACGTGTTAAGCCCCCGTCCCTCCTGTCCCCAGTACCTCATTGATCAGAGCCTGCTCCTGAAGAGCTTCTGCCACCTCCGACCACTGCTCCCTCTGCGAAGCCAGCGGGCGACGTCGCAGGGAGCCATGCGCCGGAAAGGGTAACTTCTGCGCCACTTCCAGGCTTGCGGCTGCCTCCCTCTTTGCCATTTGAAAGTGCTCCTGCGAGAGAGGAGGGGGGAGGAGGAGGAGCCATCAGGGCACCGGGACACTCCACAAGGGCACTCCCCTCCGCATTATCCCTTCGCGGCTGCCCTCGGGCACTGCCTTTGCCCTCGCGTCCCCTCTCTTTCCCAGCCCTGCAGGCAGACAGAGGGACCCCCAGGCCCAACTCTGGACACAGTCCACATCTGGACATGGTCCTGAGCAGCTGGCTCTAGGTGACCGCACCTGAGCCGGGGCATGGGACGAGACCAGATCATCCCCAGAGGTCCCTTCCAACCTCAGCCAGACTATGGTTCTGTGAACTTGCCTTCATCTGGGCCACCTGCCTCTCCAGCTGCTGCAGCTCCTGGCTGTTCTTTTCCAAACAGCGTGCCACGACGCAGTCCCAAGAAGACGAGCTGCACCCAGGCACCATCTTCCCCCTGCTGCGGACACCATAGCAGGAGGTGTTGCGGGCACCAGGGACTGATGGGGAGGGAAGGAGCTCCCCCATCCCTGCTGTGCCGGGCGCCCGTGCGGGGTCCACGAAGCTACTCTGCCCTCGCTCTCCTCTCCCCCGTCGGGGCCTTCCGCTGCACGGTGGACACAGGACAGGTTGTTGGCGAGTCGTCTCCAAACTCCTGCCTAGCAGCACCGAGGTTCTCCCCCAAATGCTCCCCCGCCTCTGGGAGCAGCCCCTTTTATACCCGCCGGGGCGCCGATGTCACAGGCCCAAGGTGACATCACAGAGACACAGCCATCGCTGTCCACTGTGGCATGGCCATCAACTCCCTGGGCTGGCGCCAAGAGCTGAGCTGGGGCCCAGCCGCTTCCACTGGGGAACGGGGCATCACTCTCAGCATGGCTCTTAGCCCACCGGTGGGAGCGACCGCAGGCACCACCTGTCGATGTCTCCCTGCCGGGTTTGCTGGTTCCTTCACCAGCCGGCTGCCACAGCTCCCCACCGCAGGACCAAGCAGGAGCCAGGCTGCGCATGTAGTCCCAGCAGACGCTCACACAGGCGTGCGTGCACCACGGGTGTGCACATGTGCATGGATGGCCACACCACATGGGCTCCGGCGTCCAGCGCCCACCAGGATCCAGCATCCAGCCCCAGGGGGGAAACAAGAGCCCAGGAAGGGGAAGAATAAAGACTAGCCCTCTGCTCTAGCCCAGGCAGGCAGCATGCTTGCAGGCTCCCAAGAGGAATGGGGTCTCTCGCTTGCTCAGAGAGCAGCAGCTGCTGCCATGCGAAGGGACACCAGGAGGGAGTCGGGGCACGCGGCAGGCAGGCAGTGACCCACAGGCTTCGGCTCTGGTCCCTCGAGCAGCTGTGTGCAGCGGCATCGCATTCGGGAGGTGGCAGCCCGGGTCGTTGCGGCCACTATCCGACAGGGCCTTTCCCCTCAGCAGCGAAACCTGCGAGCGGCGGGAGAAGCTGGCAGGGAGCAGCCAGGGCTGTGCCGGCGGGTGGCGGTGGGTCAGCGGGGACAGGGCCACCGGCTACGAGATTGCTCAAATGCGCCCCGTGAGATGGGGTGCAACCGGCCACAGGGCCAGCTCCACTGGGGATGGGGACAGGCGGCCACAGCGCTGTGGGGCCATGAAGGATGGCATCCTGGGGAGGGGGGGAGGCCTGGGGGGCAGTGGGTGATAACGTTTGCCACCTTCCGTGTAAACGTGTCCCCGGCTGCTGGAGCCTGAGTAGTCTCTGTAGTAGTCTTATGTAGGTCTCTGGCAAGACATCCTTGAGCTCAGGCTGCAGGGGAGCTCGCTGCCTGATGGAAGTGAATAGAATTACTCACCTGAGAGAGGTAAGCACATGGCATACCACTAAAGCCGCATGGGTTTAGTTAGGTATGCATGATCATTTTTCGAAAGTTATTGTTTGCCAAAACTGAAGGTAGTAAAATAAGGTTAAATGGGTGAAAGGCTTTTTTTGGCTTGGTACGAGAAAGCATACACAAGTATCACAGACTTGCTTTGGTTTTATGTGCATGTGCTCTGCCTTTTGTGCTTGGGTAATCAAAGCTCATACAAGTTAAGCTACTAAAAAATGACAAAATTCGCATTCAGCTCATTGCCTACAAACAGTAACTAATTGCAATAGGCTGGCTATTCTAACAGCCTACCTCCAGCTCTAATTTGGGAATTGTCAAAGCCTCGGGAAGTTACAGTAAGATGCAGTGTTTCAACAAAGTGGGCGCTGCTCTCTGGTGGGGACCCTCAGCTGAGAGAGAGAGAGATCCCCAAGGAAACCAAACAATCAAACAAAAAAACCGAGTGCTGTGGACAGAAGAGGTTGAGAAACCATATCCGAGGCCGCCTCCGCTCCCTGCCTGTTACAAAGCTGCCCTTTCCTTGGTGGGGGATAATACTGTGGGCTCAAAGGGGGAAAGGATGGTCAGTAGGCCTGTGACGCATTTAAAACCGCTTGTCAGAACTGCTGTGCTAAAGACATAAAAGTGATGATGGGCCTGGCTGGAAAGCAGCCGTCTGACCCGTCTCTAGGACCGTCAGTCAGTTCTCCCCCCCCGTCCCCCGGCGGGGTACCGTGGGAGAACAGAATTTCACCGTCGGGTAACGAGCAATGCAAAGCGAGGCTTACCGGCAATCGCCAGGTTTCTGAGAGCACCCAGTGCAGCGTGCTGCACACGTACCTTTCCATCCTCCACATGGCTGTCTAGCAGAGCCATCAGCTTTTGAGCTATGCCATTAGCCAGCATAGGGATGCAGTTTCTGCCTGTGCGAGACAAGGAGAAGGACTTGAAGTTGGTTGACGAGAAGCCCAACGTGACCAGGCAATGTGCGTTTGCATCCCAGAAAGCCAGCTGTATCCTGGGCTGCATCCAAAGCAGCGTGACCAGCTGGTTGAGGGAGGTGATTCTCTCCCCGTACTCCACTCTGGTGAGACCCCACCTGCAGTACTGCGACCAGCTCTGGGGCACCCACCATAAGAAGGACATGGACTTGTTGGAGCGAGTCCGGAGGAGGGCCACAAAGATGATCGGGGAGCTGGAACGAGCTGTCCTCGTAGGAGAGGCCGAGAAGGTTGGGGTTGTTCGGCCTGGAGGAGAGAAGGCTCGGGGAGACCTTATAGCAGCCCCCAGTACCTAAGGGGGCCTACAGGGAAGCTGGAGGGGGACTTTTTACAAGGGTATGTAGCGACAGGACAAGGGGTAATGGCTTTAAACTGAAGGAGGGTAGATTGAGATTAGATATGAGGAAGAAGCTCTTTGCTGTGAGCGCGGTGAGGCCCTAAACAGGTCACCCAGAGAGGCCGTAGCTGCACCATCCCTGGCAGTGTTGAGGGCCAGGCTGGATGGGGCTTGGAGCAACCTGGTCTGCTGGAAGGTGTCCCTGCCCATGGAGATGATCTTTAGGGTCCCTTCCAACCCAAACTGTGATAAATGAGTTTAGTCCCAAACAGGATTCCAATCAAAGTTTACAATTTAGTAAATGAATAAACGCAAGCAAACAGCGCTGGGTGCGTCGGGAGTCTCTGCTCTACCAAGACGCACACTGTGAAAAACAACCCAGCTTCTTTTATAGTCTAACATCAGTTACATCGTGTCCTTCCAAAAGACTCTCCACCTCCTGGTTGTGCAGGTGCAGTAGCTCTCCTAGAGACTTCTCGAACTCTCCTCATTGGCTGAGGGGTCTTCAGTTCTCCTAGAAAACTTCTCGAACTCTCCTCATTGGCTGAGGGGTCTTCTGTACAATGTATCTCCGACCAAGCTCCTCACTGCTCGGGCATGACAGCAGACATCCTGTGCAACAGGCGACACCCCGCACAGCACCAGCTGTGGCCATCAAAAGCCAAGCAAGGCCGCAACGGACACCTCCCCCCCCAACAAGTGCATATAACAAATTGCTCACACACTGCCACTTCAATACACCCTCTATTCATACATACTAAAGATCACCCCGTTCGTAACCTCGCTTAATACTATGATAAATGCCTCAGTTCTCCCCTAGGATCTCTTGTTTAACACTGCGCAGTTAACAACAAAACCGGTTTGGGGCTGGCAAAAAAGAACTATATACATATCATCTGTTTCCTCCTGGCCTGCGGTTATACGAGGACCGACAAAATGGTTACAGTGAGGGTCACATTTTATTATGCGGCCCTAGCACTGTTTATATTGACACGAATCAGATGAACACATTTCAGAGCCCGCCCACCCCCAGCACACAAAATTTGTGTCACCTAATGCCATCTCCTGTGAATGTGCAGTTGCGTTCATCGTCTCGTTGAGTCCTTTTGACTAGTCTGGCTTGGAACATCACGAGACGTTTTGGTTATTTTGATTACACAGGACCCCTCCTCTCATTTTGAGGGTCCAAAGCCCTCTCTTACAGCTGGAAGCCTCCACTGGAGTGCCCAAAGCCCTATATTCACGACCAAAGCTTCCTTTCTGGGGGTCACAGAGGAACCAAGAGGTTCCCCTCCTTTTCAGGGTCCAAAGCTTCCTTTTTAGCACCTAGCCCATTCTTTTGAGTGCCCAACGCCCCCTTTTTAGGGCCGAAATCCTCATTTTTAGGGTCCAAACCTGTCTTTTATGACCCATAGCCTTTTTTTAGGGCCCACGGTTTCAAGTTGAGGGTCTAAACCCTAAAGGCGGAGCTTGTCGCCTGGCAACATCCGCCTGGTAGCCTGTGGGGAGTCAGGGGACCCGGGACAGGCAATCGCATTTGAGGAGGTGGGGGCAAGGCAAGGCACGTGATTGATACGTAGGCAACCAATCAGGCTTTGAGGCCTGCAGGAAAGGGGGCAAGAGTCGAAAAAGCTGGGCAGCGTGTGGGGGCGGGGCATGCTGGCTCCACCAATCACGCCTGGTGGGAGAGCAGCACACGGAAGATTGATAAACTGTCTGACCCATCATTTGATGGGAGGAGCAAGGGGGAAATCCCAGGCAGCCAGCCAGATGAAACGTCCCCTCAGGGCAGGGCGGGCACTGTTGGTGGCGGGAGGGTGACCACCCCAGGCAGCCAGTCAGAGGCAGCATCACCTCAGGGATGGGCCGTGCGAGCCCCAGACCAGGTCAGAGTGACAGCCCAGTGGGCCAGTCGGGGAGAGCGTCACCTCAGGTGAACTGCACCTGGGCAGCCTGACCACCTGGGGCTGCTCAGAGGCAGCCCTCAGGGAAGGGCAGGCGTCAAACCAGGGCAGAGTGACAGCCTAGGTGACCAATCAGAGGCAGCATCACCTCAGGAGAGGAGACTGACAGCCCCCCAAACCTATGCCGGTGAAGACCCATGTGAGAAGAAGGCGGGCTCTGCTGGCGGCCAGGCCGAGCCTCAACATGGCGCACATGGGGCCTGCCCCGAGGCCCAGCAGCCCTGGGCCCAGACCTGCGGCCCCTCTTCCCCCCCCCTCCATCCCTGCCCCCCACTCCCGCACCCACCCCCATGCTCCAGAACCCCCCAGTCTCCATGGGAGCCCCCGGCTCACAGAGAGTCAGTATCCCATGGCCGTGCCACTAGACAGCAGCCATGGGCCACCGGGCTTCTTGCCGCTATCGCTGCCGGCACTCGCCAGGCGGTGACGAGGACGTGCCGGTGAGGCTGCCAGGGTGACGGTGAGGCCGCCGGTGTGACGGTGGAGCGCGCGAGGATGGGTGGGGGGTGATGCTTGCCGTGGGGCTGCCCGCCACCACCTCACCCACATCCCCTCCCCGCAGCCGAGGCAACCCCACAGCCGCCATCCAGCGTCCCCCCCCCGAGATGGTGAGTTGAGCGGGGGGGGGTGGTGGGGCTGGGGTCTCCCCCTCAAAGCAGGGGGGGGATCCCAGGGTTGATGCTCTCCGCCCCTCCCCACAGCCGCTGCGCGTCCTGTGCAACAGGCGACACCCCGCACAGCACCAGCTGTGGCCATCAAAAGCCAAGCAAGGCCGCAACGGACACCTCCCCCCCCAACAAGTGCATATAACAAATTGCTCACACACTGCCACTTCAATACACCCTCTATTCATACATACTAAAGATCACCCCGTTCGTAACCTCGCTTAATACTATGATAAATGCCTCAGTTCTCCCCTAGGATCTCTTGTTTAACACTGCGCAGTTAACAACAAAACCGGTTTGGGGCTGGCAAAAAAGAACTATATACATATCATCTGTTTCCTCCTGGCCTGCGGTTATACGAGGACCGACAAAATGGTTACAGTGAGGGTCACATTTTATTATGCGGCCCTAGCATTGTTTATATTGACACAAATCAGATGAACACATTTCACACAAACCATTCTAGGATTCTACGAATACCAAATTCCTTCTTTGCCTAGAGCCAGGTTTTAACTGGCCTGCAAAAGAGCAATGCTGCATTTACTTTTGGGTGCGGCAAAAGCACAGAAATGTCACTTGATAATTTCTTTAATTGAAAGAAACTGGGGAAAAGCGCGGACGCCTGGTAGCTTTGCACTGTAGGTCAGAGCGATGTTTAAAATTTGAAATCCCTCACGAACGTGAAGATCAAAGCCGTTAATATCATCCTCAGATTTTCCAGAAGGTCCAGCTGAAGTTGGTGTACTAAAGAATCAGTTCCAATTAGTGCAATTTAACTTTGGAATCTGCTTCACTTGACTTCCCGACCGGCGGGCAGACGGAGCTGGAGCTTTGTTTTCCAGAGCGCGCTGTCAGAGACTGAAGGCGTTAACGTCTCAAACATCGCGGGGGGGCAAGTT